>NW_010119886.1:0-12981 GCF_000699245.1 Pterocles gutturalis | reverse complement strand
GGACTTTCTTTTGGTGCTTGAGAACAGATTTCCAGTTTGGAGTTTGTTTATTATTTGGGTCATCACGTACTGATGGTCAGTGCTTGTTCCAGGACAAGTTGAGAGGGAAGAGCTGTGAGCTCTCTCTCACTTGGAAATTTGCCCAAGGCAGCAATCATTCCTCAGTTCGTGCTACTAGAATTGTTTTGTCTGTACAGGTTTGCCAAACACGTGGTCAAGATAAAATTACATATTTTTCCTTGAGACTTGCCTGTTAGTGAAACTTGATTGTTACAACAAAAGCCATGGTCAGCATCTTTCCTTTCTTTACTGTCCCTTTGGCTTAGTTTCTTTTTCTGCTACATAGAACTTAACAGCTTGTCCAGTTGTTTTCCCTTCCACCGTCTCCTACAATAACCAAATGCAAAGTGCAGTAAGCAATTAATGTTTAAGTCCCTGGAATTGTAAGGGAATGTATAAACAAGACAAACAGTATCAGTCTATGGATTTTGGGATTTTTTTTAGTGGTGCTGCCACATAAGGCAATATACTTAGTCTATAAATTTAGCACAGACTTCCTATTGATATTACGTTTCCAAAGCAAAATCTGAATTTAATCCTCTCAATTTTTATTCTATTTTTTTCTCCTGTTTTTCCATGTAACTGTAATCTAGTAAGTCTGGCTAGTCGTGATAAAACTGTCTGCAGCATGCATCATATTTATGTAACTTGAAGCAATTGGAGAAATGACCCTTAGTGCTTATCGTGGTTGACTGTGCTAAGCTGTTTCTTTTGAGCAGAGTTGAAATGTACTGAGAAACAATGTTAGAGTTTGCTGTCCAGACAGGAGTAATTAAGTACTTTGAATGATATGTTTACAAAGCCAGCATTCCCTTACAGATACTTCTGAAGTGTCTCAGTGGTGCTATGAACCATTACTACTGTTGGCATTTGTACTCATGTAGTGTGTAAAAGTCCCACCAAAAGTCAGGGCTCCTTGTACAGTGTGCTAGGTGAGAGACTCCTGGCACAAGATAATTATGTCACTTGCTCAAATATATGGTTTTGTCTTAGCAAAATAAAGGGAGAAGGATGACAATATTTCTTTCCATCTGTTGCTAGAGCGGAGTTGTACAAAAGGGAAGATAGGTAGGTAAGCATGTCACAAGAAGAAATGGCTATAAACTGTGAATTTATATAGATTTGACATGAGAGAAGGTTTCTAGTTATCAAAGAAGTGTTGTCATTCTAGAATGAACCTTCATCAGTTTTAAAAAGGGATCATATAATGTGGTTGATCAAAACATTAGGAGGACCAAACAGGCAAGGAGTTTTTTTCCAGGTCTGTGATCTGTGCCCTTTGGAAAACTGGAAATAACTGTCACCCATTTGTCACTCAGATTTACATGTCCCACTGTGAAACTGTAATGTGAAAAAGCAAAACCCGAAGCAGAAATTTTGGCTTCTTAGAGTTGTGTTGCCTCATGGTCAAATCACTGCATTGAAAGTGATGGTAAGGATCACTGGGGTTAGTATATGTAACATCGGCTTTACCTTGTATTTACTGTGTGATAGTAACAAACAAACTTTTGATTTGCAATTTTTTAACCAAAAATCTGATAAATTAGTTGACTTTTTTAAACTAATTCAGTACCAAAAGCTTAATGCGTGTAGTAACACAAATCCAGAAGTAACAAAATCTAAACTGATAAAAATCCCATTAATGTAGAAGGGTGGTTTAACTGCAGCTCACTTGGAGTGTAGAGATTCCATTTGTTCCCTTAGTCCTTGTGGGCTCTGAAATCCATTTCTCTAGAAATAGCCATGGATTTTTGAGAAGTGTGAAGACACGGAGAACTCCAACATTTGCTTGCAGAGTATTCACTGCATTGTTGACAGAGCGAATGCTGATTGCTTTGCTACAGAAAGGATTCAGGTTTATCCACAGTGTAAAATGGTTCCCCTGGAGACATGTACATCTGTAGTAGTTCTGCACATTGCAGCATCTTTGTGGTAACTGAATGCAGAATGGTTCACAGTGGGGTTGGCTTGGGCTTTTTTCTAAGGGGGATTTTGGAAAGTGAAGAGAGGTGAAAATAATTTGGGGATGAAGTTGTATCTTTTCCACATAGTCTGCACAGGAGTTAGCTGTACATGATTCATAATTCTGTATTTTTTTTCATCCTAACGTATGCATCCTCAGAGTGCCTCTATCCTAAGAATCTTTGACATTATGATCTACTCAGGCTGACTTTCCTCTCTTTCAGGCTGCTTGTCCAAAAGCTATGATAACCTTGATAAGTTAACGCAGTTTCCTTCACTTACCAAACTGGAAAATCTGTAGAAAATTCCAGCCCTGGAAGTTGTATAGCTGGAGTATGCACTTAATGCTGCACTGCACGGTACTCTGATGCTTTTCTGGGCTTATAGGGCTCACTGTCCATTTTAAGGTGTTTAAGTTTTGCTGTCTGGTACTGAGTGGATTGAGAAAAGTATGCTTGTCACAGGGCAGTAGGGTAAAAGGCAGATCCATGCTAAAATAATAGTATAACTCTCCCACATATCGGCACAGCTGAAACAGTCCATTTTCTTGCCTTCTTTCATGGCTTTTTTTACCTTGACATTTGAAAAAAAAAAAAAAAAGGGGGGGGGGGCGGAGCTCTACTGGAGTCTCTGTGCATTAAGAGCAAGATAAACTGTTTTCTTTTTTCGTTTCCTGCCATTTCATGCTTCCCTCGGGACTTTTCCAGGAGAAAGAAGAGGTCGTTATTCAGTTGTTTAGGAAAAGAAGACTCAGTTACAGATATTTAAACAAGCCCAAAACAAATGGCTTAATGGGTCACACTAGGAAGGCCAGATGCCAAGGTCATCCTCTCCTTCCCTCATATGGCATCCCTGTGACCTTAAACATCTGATTATTCTTTTTCTCTTTGCTTGCCTCTATGTTTACCTTTGTAGTATCTATTAATAGCACCCAAAATGGATGCTGTGGGAGGCAGGCAGAGGTATCTGCCCACGCTGCACAAAGGCAGACATCCTGCCACGGGACTGGAGGAAAAGGGGTTGGGGCTGAAGTGCAGCTGTTTCTCCAGCATTAGGGAATTGTCTGTGTAACAAGGGAAAGGGTATGCGGGGTGACTGGCTGTGGGGTGGCCATAGGCTTTGGAAAGTCTACGGAGAGGGGTTCAATCTTCTGGCAAATTGCACTTAACCATCAGGATTCACGGACCCATGAATTCTCTCTGTCGGGTGTCAGACTAGTTTGTGACTTCCAAACTTTTGAAGTTTTCAGCTCTTTCATGCAGCTCTTGTTTGCTGACCTGCCTTCAGCAGACTAATAACTTTGTGTTACTGAGGGGAATAACCACATGGGAGCCATTTAATGATTTATTTCTTGCAGAAAATGCCCAAAGAGTGAATACACTTAAATATTGGTCTGCTCTTTGGACCTAATGCTGTTAATGTAGGGTAAAAAGAAGTCTCAGTAAAGTATCTGTTCTTGTACACCAACATGAAGTTTCAACCCAAAAAACCCTTTAGTTAGGTGAGAGACAGCAAGCCAATAGATGGCACTTAAAGCTCTTTAGAATAGCCAAGTCTGAGTTTTAGTATTTTCAAGTACTTGAACACCATGGCAACAAGAGCTTCAATGCTTGAGATAATTAGAATTCACAGGCTTCCCTAGGAGGAGGCAATACTCCTCTGAGAGTTTTGAAGTGGTCTGCAAATCTGAGGCAGTCATGGTTGCTTCTCAAAGAGAATTTCTCTCCCTGGGCCTGACCTTCCCAGTTACTAGCCAACAACCAGAGCCGTTTGCAGTGTCCCATTCACTCTAGCAGATTCCCAGATGTGTGTGGCATACATCCTGTTAGGGTGTATCCTAATTAAAGTTGCTGAGAAATCATTTGCTGGGATACAGCAAAATTACGCTTAACTCCAGACAAGATCTAAGGGGCTGTTTTTTAAAATTAAAACATGAAGTTCCAGTCAAGCAGCAGAGGTGAAAGTGCAGCTAGCTGAGAGGGCATCTCCTCATGTCCAGACCACAATGAGAATCATTGGCAACCCATCCCAGTCCCAGAACCAGCTACATAAATGTTGTTGATAGTGAGACATGCAGCTTCTTGCTTGCTCTTGAGAGGGATCAGACATTATAAGAAGTAAGATGATCAAGTACATGCTGACATCTTGGAATTGGCATTAGGTTACATCATCATCAAAATTTGCTAAACCTGGGAGGATCCCCTCATCACCTTTCTTACTGGGGTTATGAGAGGCATGGCTCCCTCAGTAAGGAATAAAACACTGTTTTTGGTGATTGACTGTTTCAACATGAGGATGCTTGAAGACCTTCAGATGCTTTAATCAAGGAGTTGCTCAAGTGTAGCCTTTCTCTAGACACAGGTGACATGCCTGTCTCAAAGGTGGCAATACTTTGACAGTACTGTGCCTATAGTACTTAAATTGTTTTAACTTTCTGTATTATTAAAATGGTGGACTCATTTCTCCCATTTAATTTTCTAAAAGACATCATTTACTCCTTTCTTGTCTTAACAGCACTTGAAAAGAAAGTGCAAAGGAGGTGTTTCCCTCTACTGGCTCACCTTCACCATGCCTCTCTCCCATTCTGCTTCCTCCTTATAATCACCAAGTTGAAGATGAGTAGCCTGCTGCGAATATGACGTCTCTGACTAGTGTCATTGCCTCCCACCAGTCTGAGTGGGTATCCTTCACTGATGATCTGCTTCTCCCTGTTAAGCCACGAGGTGAGCTATCTCTGATTTTCTTTGAACCTTGTGAGACTTTGTTTGAATTAGACCAACTACTGGCATATATCTAGCATCACAGAGCTTGCCTTCTAAGTAGAAGTAGTATGTGCAGAGGTTGAATTATGTCCTGCTACACCTATGTAATAGGCGAATTTGGGACAAAATCGTAAAATACTCTCCCATCATAAGGTTTTCTTAGGGTAGATCTATTACAGGGTTTGGATCTGTCCTTGGAGATTCAAGGCAGTATCCAGATGACCATGGAGGAAGTCTCACCCATTATCATTGAGTGCAAAACTATGCCCAACATTACACAAAAAGCTACATAAGGTGAGGGAAATTTTTCTACCTACATTTAATGGCAAATTTTAGAGATTTCAATTAAAAAAAAATGAAGTAATGGTGAGTCCTACCAAGCTATTCTGTTTCTATTTTAGGTGGCACTGAGGAGCCTCCTGAGAAAGGTTTTTCTTCCTCAGACACCTCCTCAGAAGAGAACCATAATGTGGATGGAGAATTTCAGGACCTCTCCCACACAGAGCTGGAAGATGCAGCTGACCAACCCAAGGTGGATTCTGCTGTGCTTGGGAACCATGTGTGTCCCAGCACTGATCTGTCGTCATCCATCAGTGCTTGGGTTCAGTTTGAAGATGCACCATGGAGCAGTGCTCCATCAACCCAACCACAAGCAGGTGAGGCAAATGCATGAAAAGGTCCATTCCAGTAACATAACAGAATACACTGAGAGCCTATAGGATTTTTTCCTTGCTCTATGATTTCTCAAAGGTTTACTAGTTGGTACAGTATTTTAACACAATATTATCAGAGTTTCAAAAGGAGCTCATAATTTTGTTCTGGGTTGAACTAACAGTATAAACCAAACGTTATCTTCTTTTTGTAAAGAAAATGAAAGGCTTCTGTGATTCATTCTACTTATGTCATGACCCTGGAGACTGCCAACATGCTTTCATGGGGAAGCAACGTAGTGGTGTTTTCAGTAGTGACATTTCTTATGTACAGGTATGAACAGCCATCTAAAAAGTCTGAGCTGTGTTTGCCTCTGTAATCCGTAACTGAAAGAATGGTAATCACTGTCCTCTATGGTTATTGTCTTTATCTGCTTATAGTCCCCATATTGCTTTTGCCAGTCACAGGGAACACTAGGTTGTAGGCAGAGGTCTAGGATATCCAAAAGAGGTGATCAGAGAATAATTTTCAAAAGCATTGCATTTTTGAAGAGGGCACTCATTTTTGCCCCTGTAAAGGCTTGTCCTAAGGGATCCAGGGCACTGGGGGGGATTTATACACTGACTTTTAGCATCTGACTGATATCCGTGGAGGAAGATGGTTCTCCTGGCAGTCAGATCAGAAGCCCTGCTTTCTTAGTCCATATAATCCTTGTGTGGGAGGCTGTTTTTCTGTAACTATATAGGAACCCTAAGGAGGTAATGTAAATATTTTAAAATCCTTATTTATGAGCTAGCCCCACTCCTGTTCTGAACCCTATCTTATAAATGGCCAGAGCAGGACAGCTGACAGCCTCTAAAGGGAAGGTAGTGGGGCAGAAGAGCTGACAGCTCTTTGTCTCTGACCCTCTTACTCTGAGTGGGGCATTGACAGCAAGAAGTAGGATAAACTTCAGCCCTATTGTTGTCAATGAATTTGCAGGTCAAGTCTTTTTTCTATGGGCAGCAGCAAAGCTGGAGACTTTGTGTTATAACCACAATATGCTGACATGCTCAGTGGAAAGCCTGTGGTGACAGCAATTATTCATCTCCAGCAGCAAACAGCCCGCATAAGAAGAATAGCGAATGGCCAGATGCGGGGGGGGGGAAGAGTAAAAAGGCCAAGTATGGACAGATGGACTGGTGTGAGAAGGATGAGGAGGTTTGAAACCTGTTCCCTGTGCATGTGGCTGTGAAGAGCAATGTCCTGAAGGCTCAGCGCCCCCATCTGCATTCCTGTCAGGGCTCCAGTGCTATTAGGAAATCATCTATCTGTCTGTCCACGCTGAAGCAGCTGCAGAGCTGGCTTGATAATTCCCCAGGCTGATGGCCAGGCTGCCTGGAAATATGTTTTGAAAAGGGCTTGCAAAGTGGTGTTTCCAGAGTGCCGTGAGAGCAGAGTGGATGTGTCCTAGGAGAGAGATGCTGTCTGACTCTGACCCTCAGGCTACGGTATTTTTGCACAGGTTCCCCCAAAAGCAAATCTTTGTCCCAAAGTGCTCACAGTCTAAAATAAACTTTAAAGACAACTGCTATGTAGTGGTTATCCTGTAGGTAATATGTTTGAAATAAAACTAAAGCTAATGCTGGACCCTTCTTGTCCTGGGAAAAGTGAAGACATAATTGAGGAAGCAGAAATTAGGGTGACTGGTAGCAAGAAAAAGGGCTGAAAACACAGACAAAGAATTTGGAAGGTGAGAAGAAAGGTCGAAACCTGAGGTGTAGATGCAAAAAGCATGCATTGTGAGCCTCATAGTGGAAATTATCTTTAGGACATTATTGTAAACCCTTCATTCTACTTGGTTCAGGCAGAGTAAATGCTAGGAAAAATCTTTCTTTCAAAATATTTCTCCTTTTCAGTTTTATGCATAGATAACTGACGGCTACCAAATGATGTGGATTTCTCCCTGGGAAGCAGTAACTCCTGAGCAAGGCCACAGAAATATTTAGTCACAGAAATGATGCATTGTGGTGCCCTCTTCCTTATTTTCCTTTTGCTGGGAAAAGAAGAAATTTGATTTTTCTCATGGTTAAGATTGGGCTAGTCAAACTTGTCATACTGATACTGCAAAAGTAAAAAATGAGATTTTTAGGCTCAGCCAAATGTTCCTATCACAAACATTACATAATCTGTAAATGATCACAGCCAGCCAGTGACATAACATTTGCATTTGTTACACAATGGGCTTCCAGCTTGCAATCTTGTATTCCATCAGTGTTAGCTGCACTCTTGAATTCAATGAGGTATTCAGCAGAGCACCAAAGTTAGAGCAAGGCAAGATCTGTTACTTCATCTGTTCCACACAACACCCCCCCACACACCCCTGCCTCCTCCCCCCCACCCCTTCCCGCTTCTTCCCAGGAACTTTGTCTGGTTTTAAATGGCTCAAGCAACTTGGACTCCTACCATGTCCCTTGAGAGGCAATCCCACAGTAAGGCAAATCTCAATTTAACCATTTAGTGCTGTTCTGTCTGAAAATAGGAAGTACATGCAACATGAGATTAGCAGCTGAAAAACAGACCAACTGTGATGCTGTCCTAAAATCAGAAAAATCTGGGATTTTTGGTTTAAAAGATAAACATGGATGTGCTAACTTAGAAAACAGTTATTATGCTGATGTTAAATTAAAATTAGTCTCTACCAATACACCTTTCCTTAGTTCAGGAGGTTTTTTTAACCACATCTTTTTTTTTTAATTTCCTCACTAGAATCACCCATTGTTCCTAACATTTGAGTGATATTGTGGGCAAAGAGTATACAATGCACATTCATAGCAGTGCACGTATAAGATTGTGCTCTGAACTCTGGATGATGGTTAGGCAGGACTTAGTGTTTGACATGCAAGTCTGCCAAGTAAGCGGAACAGGATTTTTGGCCTACGCTGAGCAGAAATGTTGTGCAGTTTATTCAGATTGGGGCACTGCATCATGCATGTTCAGAAACAAATGCCATTTCTAGTGCACATCAATAGGTCAATTTCTGTTTATTTTTATACTCCTCCCATGTGGAGCATTCCTGAGATGACTACTGCATTTGAGTGGGTGTCACAGATAGGGAATGCTTAATTAAATATAATAAAACCACTTTATAAAAATCTGTGGTATTATAAAAACTCCTCTGTGTTGCACAACACAGATATTCGTATCTTGTCAGCAGTGGTAGAAACATGAAGTCACAGCTTCTACAGAACTTGAACAACAGGAAAACATACAACTGCCAGCAGCATGGGATCTCAGGCAGACAGCTGAGTAGTGCTGGAGGGTAGCAGTGCCAGGCACTAGTTAAGTTGCTGTGTGTTTGTTATGAAATAACTGTGTTGCTGTGGATGTTGGAATTTATATTTACAGTACACTGATACAGCATGTCTTTGGAATCGTTGTGATCTTCTGGAAGATTGCCCTGTAAGTCTCTAACTGATACCTGTTTGTTTTCTGCATCCAGTGTCTCCATCAAAAGCACCCAGCTGGACTCCCCCCTCCTCCAGCTCTTCTGAGAGGCGAGCCCATGCCTCGGAGAGCAGCTGGACAACCAACTCTGAGGACACCAGCAGCCCAAGCATTGCTCCCTCCTACACAGATCTGCACTCAAGTAACACTGAGGACTTGACCAGTGGTGGAACGTCGGCAGCAGACTCAGCTGGTAAGAGGGAAGCCCTCAAGCTTCCATCTCAATCTTTTTGATGCTACTCAAACTCACTGCTCAAAATTGAGCTACAGGGGATGGACCCAAAGCAGAACAGACTCAAGGATTAGTCAGACTAACACTTTGTGCTAGTCCAATTCCCCAAAAATCACACATGGATTTGACACACCCCTGGTATGTGTAGGCTCCCACAGTAAGAGCCAAACACAGCGATGTACCTGCTGGTGGAATTGTCCGAGTGAAATGTTGGAGCGTTTCTGTTTTTTCCGTACCATGTCGGCTTAAGCTGATCTAGGAGCTGGTTCTCAGTATATTGTGGGAGAAGCTGGCTGCCCTTGCTGAACTTGTGTGCAGATATTTTCTTAATTCACCAGTGTATTCAGCAGAGGCAGGCCCAACTCTGCATGCCTCTCTGTTTCAGTGAGTGCCAAGACACAGATCCAGGCTGCTGGACACGTTCTTTGCACTGTGCTTTGCACTGTTGCTGTAGAGTAATGCAGAGAGGGTGTAAGGAGATGGCAGAGGGTGGTTCAATAGCACATTTTGCCCATTTGAAGATCCTTTGTCTGACCTTGTAGGCATCTATTCAGATGGTGTCCTGACTGTGGCAAAATGTGCTGCATGATGTTGTAGCTCGTTGTTCCTCAGCTGTATCCTAGCTGTATTCTAGATAATCTCTGACCCAGCAGAAATAAAGCAGAGTGGTGCCACCTGTGTCATGCAGAGTTGGGATGGTGGGAACTCCTGTGTGACAAAGCAGACTTTCACAGAGCATAAAAAGAGCTGGCATGTCAGGACACAAAAAGGAAAGAAATACATAGCTCCAGGAGGAAGACCCTGCAGTGTGTTGGACGCTGTTCACCCTGGGCTGAGGAAGGTCAGTAGCTACACAGTTTAGTGATGAAAATTGATTTGCTGGTGTCGTGATAGCTCAGGCGTATGAGGTATTTAATGTGTTTTTTCTCCGGTGGTGAATATAACAATGTGTGTGAAATAAGATCTGTTCTGGGAGAATGGAATTCCTTGGACTTCCTAATCCCCGCTGAGGTGATGATATGTCCCCTCCATAAGGAGCATATACATGCATCACCTGAAAAGGGTGTTTGATGGTTCAGTGAATCTGGGTTGGATATAGAGGTGGGTTCATAAACAGCAGCATGGTAGGTACTGGCTGGGTGCTTAAGAGAAAGGGTTTGTGGACAAGTAGTATTTACTTTGGCAAAGTAGAGACCTTTCTTCCTTCAAATAATACACTTACCATAAGTCTGGCTGGCCCTTTTCATTTTAGAATACGCTGCTTGTCTGTACCTCCAAGTTTGGAAACCACTGGTAGAAAGGCAGAATAGTCAAGCTGGCATCATGTGCCAGCTGTTTGGATGCCAGTGTGGGCATCAGTTCTGTTCATATGAGCTCCTGTCTGTTAGGGTGAAGTGTTAAGTGTTCTTATCTGGAGTATCTGCTGGATATTGCTGGTTTGTTGATTTCGTATAGGTTAACAAAGGATGGCTCTTGTCACTGGGACTGTCTCTGTGTCACCAAGGGAAATGAGGGATCCCTGGTTCACATATGACTTTGCATCATGTAGAGAAATGAAAGGCAAAAGTGATGCCGTATATCACTGCCATACATATGGAATAACTTGCTATAGATGGCCAAAAGAGAAGTTGATACTTCAGTAAAAGCTTTGTGTGCAACCTTCTTACTCTTCCGTCTTTCCAGTCAGTCACAAACTGACACATTTAATCATCAAAACAGTACAAAAAAAACATTCCAGTCACCTATAAAATTTTGAAAACAAAAAAGTAAGTAATATAGGCAAAGCTGCGTCATTAACTAAAACTTATAAGATACACTACCTTAGTGGTACTGGAGTTGAAGTAAGAAATACATTGAGTCTTCCTACCACTAGGTATGGAGTTTGCAAAAGGGCAGCATGAACAAAGCGCATCTATTTGTTCCCATTCATGGGATGGCTCACAGCCCACTCCCCAAAGTGCCTGCTGGCATCAGGCAAGGTTTGTGGAGGTGAGGGAGCTGAGGACCTGGTGGCCATGCAGTTGTTGTACAGTTCTGGCTGCTCTTTTGTTCACTCCTCCTTCATCCCACCTTCGCAATGCATGAGTGAACAAAAAGTGCATGATGACTTTCTTCTCTCCCTCCTCTCTGCCCTCTCTAGAAATTCAGTTATTCAAACTTGACTTGATCCAAACATTTTATTTCCATTTCTCTTCTCAAAAGGCTGGCTGCCTCAGTCAGTAGTGGAAATAACTTTTTTTATTTCCTCATGCTCTATGTGATGGTGAAGTCACGTTGACTGTTAGCCAATATGTTGACTCCAAGGTCAAGCTTGATGGAGGGGGAAAAAAATCAGATTCCTTTCGCTGCTAAGAAAACCAGAAAAAAAAATAATTTTTTTATCTACTTAGTGATGGTAGAGAATCAGGACAATACGAGTGGCTAGGGCTTCATATTGTTTCAAGCAAGAAAAACCTATTAATGAGAAAAGTGAAAAATTCTATTCAGTGGTCAGACACTGCATAAAATAACTATTTATTGCCTGAACAGCATAGAAGAGAATCCAGGATACTCTGTTCTGTAATTTCACCACTTGTCTTGAATTTATCCTGCATGCAAAATGCTTAAGCACCAACTTCCTGTCAAAGTTCCGAGCACTGGAATTTTGTTTGGGAGCAGATGAAAGCCTGAGGCAGGTCTGACTCATACACAGAGCCAGGTCTCAGCAGCAAGAATGCACATCTTGGTGTCCAGGGGTGGAGACTCCAAGCAGGTAAAATTGGCTGGGAAGCAACTTTCTCACAACTGACACAAGATTTGAGTGTAAAACAATTCCATGGGCTTGAGCTTTATCTCATGCCTGTGTTTATGCAAGATATAACCTAGGAAGATATCTGAGAAAGCTGGTAGAGACCTGAATGATCCCAACCTGACAGTTTACCCTCGCTATGGTGAGGACTGCAAAAGGCCTCCTGACTGATGGAGTCGCGATAAGCTCAGTGACATCCTGTAAAAGCAGTGGACTTCACAGCGGGAATTATTACATGAGCACAGCTGAAAAAGAAATTTGCTTTTCATTCAAAGTGCAGCTAGAAGATGCTGCACTTTGTTGCCTGTGCTAGTTTGAACTCTAGCACCAAGAAGCCTTTTACATTATCTTCATCTTTGTCAGCATGAGGGCCTATTTTAGCCTGCAGCAGCTAGCCAATAAATCTGGGCCAAGTGATAGCAGCCTGCCCATTTAACGTGGGCATGTTTATATGGTTATAACAAGCACTTTACAACAGCTGGGGTTTCTCTGTGTGAAGCTGTATTTGGTGCTGGTGAGGTGGTCCGTTGCCTCAGAGCTTTCTACCATGCATGGCCATGTTGCTCGGCTTGGATCAGTGAGCATGGAAAGAAGCAGGAACTTCTGGCACTTGTGCTGCACTCTGCAAGATAAGTAACACAGGACATCTCTGTTCCTGATACAATGCAAGTATTTATTCATTCTGAAGCAGATGCCTGTCTCAGCTTTCAAACAAGGCCAAATACCTACATGTAAGAGGAGCAAGGCAGAGGCCTTCTTGTAGCTATGATTATAGGTCTGGAAGCATGGGAATCTGTTCTGGGGTTGTGCACAAATACCTCACAGCTTGATCTGGATTTCTGCATTTCACCACTCACCTCTAAAATAATTTTTATTTATGTTAATTAAAACTAAATACTGACTTGTATACAAAATAAAAATAATTATATATGCTAGATATATATATAATAAAATAGGTAAGATATATGTTTGCATAGGTCATAAACTATATATTCTATTATAAATTTAATAGACTATGTAATAAAATCTACATTATATAA
>NW_010119885.1:3283-8742 GCF_000699245.1 Pterocles gutturalis | reverse complement strand
CCAGCAGTGACGCCCAGGGTGGACGGCTGGCCCCGGGAAATGCAAGGGGCAAAGGAGCTACGAGATGCTGAAGGCCGCCGTGGTTTCCAAGGTCGTGTGTAAGCATGCCCTCCATTAGTCTGCATGCAGCAGGACGTGGGGTGGGAACAAGCTGTCGTCACTGAGCCGGTGTGCTGGGAGCCTGCTCTCAGGGCAGAGGTGCCGAGACCCCAATTTGTATTTCTGTACGGACACACGCTGGCAGAGCAGGGGTGTTCCTGGTTCCTCCCCAAGAGCCCAGCTAGACCTTGCTGTGTTTGTGTTCCCTGTCTCTCTGTCAGTAATCTGACCCGGCCCATAGCTCAGAGAGGGCCTCTGGGTGCATTTTGTTTCAGCCGGCTCTGAAAGCTTCCAGATGGCCCCAGTAAGCAGGGCTAAGTAACCAGGGTTGCCCCTGCCATCACACAGCCAGCCCACCAAGTGTCCCTGCTGGCCTCACTAAGTCACGATCGCACCCTGGCCGACAAAGATGCGATCCCTTACATTGGGCACGTTTTCTGCTTTCTTAACAGTTTCATGGTGCCAAAGCACACACCTGAAAGGCTGCTGTTTGCTCTGCCCACAGGGGAAAGTATTGTCTGACTCCTGTCATTGTGGAAGCAGAAAGATTTTAGCTGTATCTTGCATGAAAAGAAAAAAAAATCGCTGGACAGGGCAGGGAGCAGCAGGTTCAGACGTTGCCGTGTGTATTCCCAGGCCTGGGAGGGGGCTATCTGCTGCCATCTATTGATGGATCGAGGAGGAGCCTAATGAGCTGGCTCATTTGCATAAACAAGTGCTAATTTCAGGATAAATGCATGGAGGAGGGGAGAATAATATCCTCGGCTATGAAGCTTTGAGACCAGGCTGTGTGTGACCTGTGGAGAGCAGCAGCAGGCAGACAGGGCCTGGGATTGTGGGTCCTGGCGACTGTCAAGCCCTCTCCGCAGGGATGCGGATGAAATTCTGGGGCTAGCATGTGGTCGGGCAGGTCAGCTTGCAAACAAATGGGTATTAATTAGAAACCCACAACGTCATGATGAGACCTGCTCTCCTCTGGGGCCTCTGTGCTCTGCCAGGGAAATGCCTTTTGGCTGGGATCCTGAGCCGTGCGTGGCACAGCCAGCTATGCTAGCCATTAGAACAGAAATGGCATCACAGCAGCAGGTTTCAAGGTCACTTCTAGAGAATGCAAGAAAAGCAGTTCAGGCCATTTTCTTGTGGAGGTGTGGAGAGAGGCTCCTGGAAGATCTGTTCAGACTACAGTCCTTTGCCTGTCTCCTGCAGTTAGTTCTCTCTGTTACAGCTGTCCATTCCCACTCCTCCAGTTTTCTCATAAGTGCTCCTATTTGTGTGCTGAAGAGATCCCCGTGAAAAACCACTGGACCCAGATCTGGTTATTTTTATCCCCAGGCCGGTGATGATCAAAGCAGGTTAATGCTGACGCCTCAAGAAGTCACTAGTGTCTGTTGCTCTGTGGCTGCTGACAGCAGCTGAACTGAAGATGATGACCAGGCTGCGTCAGATGAAAAACTTGCTGCCCATCTGCCACAGGGAGCGGCTGGCACTTACCGAGGAGCACTGGTGATACAAAGGGCAGTGAGCGCTGCCTGCTCCACTGGAAGGACCATCCTGATCGCTGTTGGATGTGCACTTGCTGGCAGGGTCATCTCATGCTGTCTGAGGCAGCGATGAACCACAGCAGAGTACCTGTGCGTCGCAGTAAGTGCCTTCTCTACCTTTCCTGCAAAGCCTAGGATGGCAGAGAAGAGCCCCGATGTCTCTGATACCTTGAGAATTGGTCCTTGGGGAAGAAACTTGCAGCTCCAGCTTTAAAAGGGATCTAATGGGTCATGAGGTTTTGGCTCTTGCATTTGTGAGCCTGCCTGTATAGCGTCTGCTTTGGCTTTGTGTTGTGGTACTTCCAGCTCCCCTGGAGCGGGCACCTGTGATAGCAGCTTTTCAACAGAATTAGAGAGAGGAAAAAGCTGCATGCCCATCTCCACCCAGATCAAGGCAGCCCAGCAAAAGGTGATAGAGGGGTGGCTTTTTGCTGAAACCAGCTGTGGATCCAAAGTTGCTCTTTGCTTGACAGTGTCTGTGACTCACGGTGGACTGGTGGGATGATGGCAGCCTGCTGAGAGAGCAGCTACGGTCTCCTGCCTTGGAGGTGATGGGCGTTGGTGTATGGAGATGACAGGACAGCAGCATGATGAGAAATGATGGAAGAAAACAACAAACATGCCGTCAGAGAAGCCAGGCAGGCTTTCCTCCAAGGGCTGAAGGAGTCAGAGGGGCCAGTCCCATGATACTCTGGTTACATGGACAAAAATAAATTCAGAAGTTCCCTTCCCCTCTGCTGCTTAACAGGTTTTGGGGCCACACAGTGTAAATCAAATCAGTGCCAGGCTGAGAGTAGCCTCCCCAAATAAGGAAAAGGGTGAGGAAAGAGGGGACAAGAACTGTATCCCAATATACCTGTGTCAATTCCTGTCACAGTAGCACCGTGTTGTCCTTTGGAAACATCTTAATTCTCATACAGCAGGTTCTGGTGAGTGGAGTTGTACATCTGAGTGTTTTCTTTCCCCACAGTGTAGGATCATAGGATAAAGCTCCACCAGGGAACCCGCCAGGGAAGACCTGAGCTGGTTTTGAGTCATCATCCTGCCAGGGATCCCTTGTGTGTCACACGAGGAGCCCAGGTGAGCACGTACAGTGTCTCCACCTCCTGAGGTCTCACTGAGAGCATGCAGAGTTCCCACAGATCCAAACAGGCCCCATCTCTTGTTCCCCAAAAGAGCCCCTCTTGCTGAGACGCAGCCCACTGAAGGAGCAAGGACTGCCCTGCCTTGCTGTGCCAAAACTGTCTCCACACAGCTTGGAAAGCTCATGTCAGGGAAGCAGATGGGCTGAAACACAACCTCCCTTCCAAAGCTGGGACACTGAGACTCAGTCCTCTCCTCTCCAGAGGAGATCACATCTTCTGGAGGGATGGGTCCGGGAGGTCTGGCTGGGTGGGATCACTCCAGTGGCCAAATCCAAACCACACTGTTTTCACAAGCTTTTGACATGTGCATCTTTTCCAGGCAACACAGGCGACGAATCTGCTTTGGATGCTCTTGGAATATCTCTTGAGGACAGCTGGGCTGTCACATGGTGCAGATCTGCCCACGCAGGGGAAAAGAAGTACAACAGGGATGCAGCCATTTCGGCTCAGCACAGGCAGGGACAGCAGCGAGCCAGGCTCAAGGCCATGCAACCGCATCTTCCCCCTCCTCGTTCATAATCTCTCCTCTGCACCACAGCCTGGGTGGTAGTAAGCTCCATCGCTGGCTTGCGGCTTCTCCTTTGAGCACTTGAGGGCACTGTTGGAGTTTGGAAAGAGGCAAATTTCTGGGGTGAAAGATTTGTTTGGTGTCATACCGTGCAGAGACATCGGTTTGCAAGGACTTGGGCTTCCACTGGTAACCTTGCTATTCACAGAGGTCTGTAACTTTGGCATGAACTCCCCATCTCAGGCAAAAGCTTTCACAGAGGATATTAAATGATGGAGACTTCCTTTTTCTGTAAGCATTTCTGCCTTCCATCTTTTTAACCCCAAAGCTTGTCTCTTGAGGGTCTGATTTCAGGGAAAGGGGTGGGCTGCACCCACCCCCACCACCTCCCTGGGGGAAGCAGGGAGTTTGATGATGTGGAAATAACACCTCACCTGCACAGATACTTTAAGTTTCCGAAGTGCTGTTGATGCAAGGACTTGCAGCCTGTCCATGTGTGAACACAAATCTCTTCGCTCCTGGTACCGGCCTCCAAGGGCGCCAGCAGAGCAGGCTGTGCCGCGGGGTCAATGCTGCAATGGCTCAGACGGGCTGCACACAGCACTCCGCTAGCAAGCTCTGCCAGAATAATTATTTACATGTGCTGGCATAAAGTAATTACTAATGGAGCGGAACACCATGCACAACCCCTCCAAGCTGTCCCAGAGGGACACTGGGAGTTACCAAGCAAAGTGCACTCTCCGTGTACCAAACTCCAGATTTCCTCCTGCCCCAGTCCTTCCCCCTCCTCCCAGGGAGCAGCTGGTTCATGGCAGAGGAGTCTCTGTCCCCTCTTTCGCCCCGTCCTCTCGCCTTTGCTGGCACACTCCAGGGTTGTATTCAGAGGCTGTAAGTTCCCCTGTTATTCCAGCTAAATTGCCCTTGAAACAGAGTCAGACGAGGTCTTTTGGGAAGGGAGACATTCACATTAAGAAGCAGGGATGGTAAATGGGAGTATTTCAACACTGTGTTTCTCCAGAGAAGCTGAATTTTCACTTAAGAGGTGGATTACTGGCACCCAGACTGACTTCCTAATGCCCTCTTGTAGTTCCTGCTTCAACAGCGTCCTTGGCTTTTGACTTGATTGCTTTCAATTGCAATGATTCCCAGAGGGGACCATCTCCTCGGCATTTGCCACTCTTGATTCTTTCTGTGTGATACGTGGGGAGAGATATCTTGTGTGCAGGTTTCCACAGGATGCCAGCCTGTGTCCACTCTGTTGCTCAGTGTGGTGACCCAGTGTCCAAGCAGAACATGTTGAGACCTTCAGGCTTTCCGAAGTGCATCTTCAGTGCATCTCCACCTTCTCCATCAGATTTCTGACTTAAATGGCCTCTAGAAAGTCCGGTTCCTGGGCTCTGTGTTTGCTATTGCAATGATCACGTATCTGTGATCCACTACTAAACGTGATCAAGTTTCTTCCAACCTTTTCACAGACAGGTTGGAGTTTCAGGAGGCTGCAGAGATTCCTTTCAGCATGGTGCACAGCACTTGTCTTCAACTGACCATCAGTATCCAGCCCTGGCACCACTCCAGGCATGCCTTCATCCTCGGCTCAGCATGCCCAGGCATCTGTCCATGATGTCAGCTCTTCAGTCCCCTGGTACTAGTGCCTGGCCTCTTTTAAGCAAAATCCCACCCTAAACGTGGCCCAGAACTCACCCCTCAGCTGCTGGTAGGAGCTGCTGGTATCTGTCACGTTGATTTTCTGTGATCTCACCAACCTTGCAGTACAAATTATTGTCCTGTCTCAGTACCCACTTCTGTTGGGATCTTTGTAACATCCCTTGACCCTCTCCTTCCAGCCATGCCAGTGCTACAACAAGCTAAAAAACTGCAGATCCATCCACATGTGTGGTACAAGGTAAGCCCAGCTCAACTTGAACTCTTTTTTTCTCAGAGCTGATCTCCAAAGCTCCTCAGTAGTGTCTTCTTCATGGTGACCAGGGATTGCTCAGTGTTTGTGCTGCAGTGAGTGGGAGGGTTCATCCCCTTCCAGAGGACAGTCAGCAGCTCCTTTTCTGTCTGAGCGCAACCTCCTTCCTGTCCGTAGATGCTCTGTTAGCAACGCAGCAAGCGTCTGGCTTGGCAGGATCCCTGCTAGATCTGCAAGCTGCCGGCTGTGCT
>NW_010119885.1:0-3252 GCF_000699245.1 Pterocles gutturalis | reverse complement strand
AGCGGTTCCTGCACTGCTGCCCGGAGCCCTGCGTTCTGTCCGCTCTGATCCCTTGTGTCCGCTGTACAGCACTCTCAGCCAGCGTGTCTCAAACACCAGCATCTACCACTCACTATCCATCGTTTCTCATAACTGTTAGTCTTGTGACCTTTCCTCTGTGTTAGATCCACTTCTCTCAGCATCTCCCCTACATGTTCCACCTCACTACCTCCACAGGCCCCTACTGATGCAGAGTTCCCTGCTCCAGAATCAAGTATCTATTTTTTCTTCCGTGTCTTGGCTTTAGGTAAAAAGCAGTATCTCCGTACTCTCATTTTTTCTGGTGACAGCACCCATCAACACCTCTCTCAGCTGTTCTAGTGCTTCAAACACCATTCCTGGGCTGAAGAGTGTGTTCTTCCAGAAATCGTATCCCCATGAAGATAATAAAGGGTTTTCCTTTCATTTTCCTGTCTTTATTCCTGGTGGCCAGCTCTGCTCACAGCCTGTTTTTCCTTCCATGTATGCTCAGGGGTTTGTCTGTGATCCAGCATCCCCGGTGGTCTGGGTCCCTCCATGTTGTCCGTTTGCTCCGTTTCTAGGTGCTGATTTGTTTTCCTATTAATCTCCCTCCCTCCCTTGCTGCAACTCTCCCTAGACTGACTGCTGCCAACATGTTTCACGTATCATGTGCTGCGTAATAACACAGGGGAAGGGAACTCCATGCCTGTAACCCGCGTCTCTGTACGAGCTATTTCCAGGGGTGGCAGGTGCTGGCAGGGCTCCAGCCATGCGCTCGCCTGCTGATTGAGCTGCTGTCCTTCCAAACTGCCCCCGGTGGCACATGTCCCTCTGCACGTCCCAGCCCAGTTGCTGCATGGCCCAGGTTGCTGCTGGGGCAGACTCCTGCCGGTCGCCGTTCTGGCCCTCAGTGCACGCAGGCTGCTGCACACCAGGGCCTGCTGCTGGCCAGGAGTGGAAAGCATGCTGGGCTTTCTCTCCACCATGCTTTGCTTTCTCTGCTGGAGGAGCAGGGCATGGAGACTTCTGCAGATCCCTGATGATGCCAAGGTAGTGCTGTTGTTTTGGATAGTGAGCTCCTTTCCAGGTAGTTAAGCTGCAGAACAGAGAAGGGCTTGATGTTCTCCCTCATTCAGACACACAGATAAACCTGTGCCCTGTGCACCTCCCTGGGAAGCATCCTGCTTCCAGGCCTCCATCACAGAGGAGTAGCACCCCAATCACCTCAAAAGGGTCCTTTCTCATGGACTGGGACCTGTCCCACGGGATCAACGAAGGCCAGGTAGGAGAGGTCCTGATAGCAAGGTGGGACCTATCCCCAGCTGGTGCAGGAAGAGCAACCAGCATCCTGTATTCCATTCCTGGGACATACCAGTCCAAATGCCAGGCAGGACATTTTGGGAAGCGACGTTGCAGAGGAGGCTTTTTTATCAGTGAAAATCATTTTATGGAGTTGCTGGTAATCATCTCTCCATCCTCATGCCACAGCTTGCTGTCCCTGACACCTGCTGACATGTTTGTTTGTGCTAAAGATCGAGCTATGGGGGTGACTTGGGGGTTAAATATAACCCCCATCTGCTTTCTACAGCAGTCCACTGTCAGCTGCATGGGAACAGTGGAGGGGATGGCAAGGCATGAGGGGAAGGAGGGACATTCTTAAAATCATCTTTGTCACCCAAGAAAACATGCTGCGTTACTCTGACTGTGGTGAGAGGGGGCAGGGGGACTGCCAGCCAGTCTGGCAGGAAGGAACATCCGTCCTGATCAGGGCTGGGCTCATTTGTGGCCTGGAAAATTGCAATCCCAAAAATGCAGTTCATGTTGACCCAAAATGGTTATTTATTTGCAGTTTTCTTTATTGGCGCAAACGCTGGTCGGGTCCATGAAAGCTGAGGCACTGACCTCCAAACCCCTCTCCATGTGGGCAGGACAGGCTCCTGGGAAGAGGAAAGCTGAGTCCTGAGCACAGGAGCATGGAGACAGTCTGCTGTGTCCGGGGGTACCCCAGGCTCCCCCTGCTATCAGAGGAGCCCCCAGCCCTTTCTGACCTGGGAAAGCAACTCACCGCCAGGCAACGTTACTTGGCAACTTCAACCTGACTGGGTCAGCACTGGCACTGAATTTCCTCAAAAATTCATTACGTTTTCACATGGGAGGAAAATTCAGCCCCTGTGTGATCTGCCCCTGCCCAGCAACCTCCCTGCACAGCCCAGACCTCCTCCTCCAGCTGCCCCAGCCCATCCTGCTCCCCTGGGGGTGGCTATTAATGCATGGTGACCCATCCGGCGCTGCAGCAACCCTGCCCGACAGCCCGGTTCCCGTATAAATCACCAGATCACGGAAGTCGGGACATTTATAAATACTGATCCTGTCTTTGGGGAAGCTCACCGTTTCAGAGAAGGAAGTTTTTCTAAATAGTGTTAAATAGAGATGCTGGAGTTATTTTTGGCTCTGTCAACAGCATGGATCTGTGTGGCTGCCCTGTGCACGGGGCTGGACACACCAGCCTGGTCCCGCTCCCTGCTCCTGCCCCTATCTCCCCTGGGGCTCAGCACCTCAGGGATGGATCCTTATTTTGGGGTCTGTCTGGGCAGGGCAGACCTGGAAAAGGTCTGTTGGTCACAGAGCTCTTTGCAAGGGAAGTGTTTTAGCCCTCTGACTGTTCTAGCTCTCCCTCCACAGGCTGGGGATGGGTTGAGCTGGCTCGGGGCAGCAGTAACTGCCGGCTGTAGGGTATGCTCTGTCCTCATGTGTGGTACCCAGCAACAGTCACCCTCTGGGGAAAACACCACCAACACCTCCTCTGTGCCTCCCAGGCAGCTGTACCATCTGGAAAATGGAGGAGAGACTCAAAAATAGGTTGACAAAAGGTTTCCAAGGCCTTGCAAAGCTCTGGAAAGTGTGTTGGGTGGGTTATGTGGCTGAGGTAGCATTTCTAATCCAGCTTGTGAACACCAAGGGCTGCCCTCGGGAGGTGTTTTATTCCAGCTGCAAAGGATGCTCATGCTCTGGTGGGCTGGGACGCTATGCTTGTGTGTGGAGGGTCACTGGGTGGACACATCTGGACAGAAACCAGAGACCTTGATCCAGCCTGATCTCCTGGGATGAGGAACCTCCAGAAAAAGAAAGTGGTTCCATCATGGTAAGATTCAATGCCACCATCCGTACTCCCCATCCCTGAAGATGAGGAGTCCTGCTTGTAGCTAGAGGCACATCCCACTGTGGTCCTGCCAGGGACAGTTCTGGACATCT
>NW_010119884.1:379-10815 GCF_000699245.1 Pterocles gutturalis | reverse complement strand
AAAAAAAAATAAAAATGTATAAGTTCTCAAATAGTTTATACTTCATTCCTTTTATGTTCAACTTACCTTTGTCTACAGTGGATCCAGATCTGCTAAACCAGGTTTGACAGTGGATTGGTGCTATTAGGGTATTGTTATAGAAAACATTTTACCTCTATGCATACAGTAAAAAACAGAAAGACAGAACACTTCTAACTTTGTTTGTATTTGTGAATAATGTCATCATTATTAAGAAATGGTCTTATTTTTTTCTTATTCACAATAATTTGTTCAGACTTGGTCAATTTGTACCAGTTCCAAACTCTTATTTTATGCAGATCCCAGAAAAACCCACCAACTCTACACAAACAAACATACTTTGTCTCATTTGATATCATATTAATCTCTAAACTATATATGTGGAAGAAACAGTTTTCTGAGCCTTCTGTTCTTGCTTTAACTCATATGTCAAACAGAAGCCTTTGTTTCCTATTAACTCCCTTGAGCATATTTTGAGATAGCACAGCAGTGCAATTCACAGTGAATCATGGAGCAGAGCTAGGGCTACACAGAATTGTTGTTATCTAAAGGAAGGATGGGAGGTTTTTAAGTGTTTCTTTTACTCTTTTATTCTTTTTTGTTTTGTTTCTCTGGTGTCATGAAATAGGAAAGGGAGGGACACATTTCAGCAATGCTTCCCCACTTGTTTTTCAGCTAGTGAAAAACAGTCATTTACTTTTTCAGTGAAACTGCTTTGCACTTTGCTGAAATGAAACATGAATCACAGCAGATGAAGGAGATGCTGATTAAAGCATAAATTCTGCTCGCTGCAACATTTTTTTTTTTTACTTGCAGACTGGTTCTTATCTTTGTCATCGTCAAATTCTGACTCACACTGGGAAAAGCTTGGAAGAAAAGTGTATATGTGTGGGTGTCTTAACATCTGGAGTAAAGCACAAAATAAAACTTAATTTCAAAACAAAGAAAAGACATTGACTTTTGTCCATGAAGGACCAAATCCCACTGAACTCTTTCATGAAACCCAAACTGACTGTGTTATATCTTTGTAAAAGCTGTAGAAGCCTGATACTTTGGAGGGACCTAGTATGCATGGACAATTCATCTGTGCAAAGACAGTAATCCTACTATGTCCCAGACATATTGATTTCACTGTGAATATACAGAATGACTACCATGTCAGTATAGTTTGTCTAGGATTCATCTGGGTTTGGAAATATGATAAAGAATTGCTCTGTGCACATTCTACGTGTAATTATCTAGTATTTCTGGGCACTGGTCTTTCAGATATCTGGAAACCTCATAGTACTGTCCAAAGTGTTCTTATTGGCCACTATGCAATAAACTTTAACAAAATTCATTTAATCAGCTTCTTCCTCGGGGAAAAACAGAGAGAGGGAGGAAAGGGGAACAAAGGTTTCGTTAAATATGTCCCCTTTTACTTACCTAAAATAAGTGTTGTTAGGAATTCATATAACATACATAGATTTTTGATATCTGAGCTGATACCCCAGGCTACTTTTACAGTTATTGGGGAAAAATAGGAACCTCTAGAGCATAAAATATATTGTTTTAAAGCAGACATCCAAAATACTTTGGCTGACTTGAAATTAAAAAAAAAAAAAAAAAAAAAAAGACCGAATTTCCATCTGACTGTAAAAAAAAATAAAATAAAGTATATACATCAGATGCCCACATTGTAATGTCTGCAGCCAGATAAGAAGAATCCCATGTAAATTAATTATGTACTGATTGTTCTTAGTCTTCAAAGCCTCGGTGCCTTACAAGTTTTCTACACTTATGCACAGTTTATCATCTAAACCAAAAAATGTTAGTGTTCATACTCCTTATAATTAGCGAACATGCTGGGTAATTTGCCAAAGTCAAAACATGTTACAGATTCAATCGTCAAACTAAGGTGACACGGGACACAGGTACTAAGTATCAGAAGTATATTTATCTCAAATATTTTTGAAGAATAGCAATAAATAGGACAGCAAGCTTCAAAATAGATTTTAATGCTTCAGTGTTTTGGATTCTGTCATGCCTTATATTGTTTCAAATGTCTTTATTACTTTCATTGTATAACAATGAATTTTCAGTCCTGGTGAGGCAGGTATTTTGTGTATTAATAAAACACTTTGCTTTGGTTTACTTTAATATAAATCACATTTCTCAGATGGGTATTTATGAATTAATTTTATTCTCTGTTTATAAAATAGATAAAATATAAAATTTCCTGCTCTACTACATTAGACTAAAAGCTATTTTTCACTTTTCTGAAGCAGTCAATTTATCTGTTGTTAAAGCTAACAAGATAATCAATCTGGCAGTCTCACAGGAGCATTTTGGAACTGAGCATCAGGCTTGTCACTTTACTAGAGGTCAAGTTTTTCCCTGAACTACAGGCAACCACATTTTCATCAGTGAGCTTACAGGCATGCACTCAGCAGCAGGGACTGTAAGAACGCTTGATTTTCTGAAGTTCATGGTCTAAATCCAACAATGAATTTCAGATTTTGGGATACTTGATACTGCGATGCCAAAGAGTTAAGCACCAAGAGTCATCGCCCTGACTTTCTAATTCCTTCTGCTGAAACTAAATACAGAGGTTCAAGGTGGGTGTGAGGCAGCTAATTTAGTGTTTTAGGTAAGCAGTCTCTGACACACCTACTCATCTTTCTCCTGACTCAAAGAGCAAAGCTAGTGAAAGAGAAACAGAGTATGAGCAGACTTCAGGTTGCCCTGAAAAACACAATTAGCTGTACTGAGCAATTGCCTTGTTTATTGGAATAGATACTCAAGAGGTGATACACAAGAGACAGGCAGTGGACATTGTGCAACAAGTAGCTTGGAATGAACAGCATATAACATAGGGGGTTACCATTCCCTGAAAATACGAGCTGTTTTAGCAATGACAAAAAGTGCATTTTAATCTAAATAATTTCATCCTAATATACATAAATATCAGTTTTGAGCTTTTTCAATAATGTGTAATAACAAGAACTGTGAAAAAAAGTCATCTGGGAAATAATAAAGCTCTCCATGATGCACCATTCTGCAGACTGCATCTAACATGAAAAAGTAGTAAGATCCTTCCTGAGACACACATACTTTAAAGAAGGAATCAGTTTTATAAAAAACTTCTGTGGAAGCAGATGCATTACACCATTATTCTATTATATTTTTTTCCAGTTTGGCAATAATACGGCATATTAAAAAGCTGGAGCAAAGGTGGGAGATTTAGAATAATTTAAAAGAATTTGCTAAAGTTAATAATTTCAATCAGTCTCCTGAATTCAGGAAGACAAATTCCATTTCACAGGCTGATTCCAATGGGAGCTGAAAACTTGCGTGTGTGACCTGTAAATGTTACCACAAACAGTAACAGTATTTGACAAATGGTCTAATCACTACAGTGTAGATCAGTACATTTTTCTTTGCCGTAATAAAGTGTCTCTTCTTAGAAAGCATATGGATTTATACTTTTCCAAATTTATATAAAATCTTATATATGTGCTAACCTTGTTTTAGTCTAAAAAAGCTTAAATGTTTCACAAGACAAATATCAGTACTTTTTTTAGCAATACGTCTGCACAGGTCACACATTATTTCAAGAGTTTAGGCATTTACAGTTGCTTGTCTCTTGAGGCAGCTGTCTTGTTTAAAAACAAGTTTAGCCTTCTTCCCAACAAAAAAGATACGTAAGACAATCAATATCAAAAGCCAGTCTGTTACAAAAAGGCTTATAAAAATCTAGTAACAGCCTTTCTCAGGTGACAATTGGTGTAGCAACTGTATATGCATCTCAGAGAGCACCCATGCCAAACTATGAACATTCCTCCTGCAGCTTAATGTATGTAAAGTGGAAAACAAAAACACACTTTCTAGAATAGGCAATTTCTATAATTAAAAAATGAACTCTGATAGGACTTTTCACATTCCTCATTTCAATCCTCAGGCCATTTAGGAATAGCTAGAAAAATTACTAATGCACCATTATTGGAACTGAGCACTGATGGAGACTTCTGTGTGAAGTTGAGGGAAGACAGTTTATTTTTTAACTTTTTGGTCTATGAATATTTAAAAAATCTGATTTTTTTTTTGTTGTTGTTTCAGGTGAAGCTAAAATGAACTGAAAAAATCAAGTTCTGCCAATTATCCTTGTGAATGTCTGAGTAGATTTTTCAGAAATTATTTCATTGCTAATTTATTTTCAGAAGTCTAAAATTAGTATGTTATAAAGCAAGATGTTTTTTTAATTCCAGAACAATTGCATCAAAATATATATAATTCTGTGATCAAATCTTTCAAATTAAACTGACAACTAAATTCTTGGCCTATTTTGATAATGTTTATCTGTTAATTATCAGACAAAATCTTATAGTTTGAAAGTTCTTCAGCTGCATCCATTACTACAGTTTCTTTTGTTTCTTTTTTTTTCTTTTTTTTTTGTTTTTTTGACTCAAACTGTAGCATAGCTATCCTTCAAAGCATATTGCAAATGCTTTGTCACTGCCAAAATATCCAATGTTACTTACTCTCAAGGTGTCTTTTTTCGATATCAAGAAACTTTCTTTCTATTGTGTAGTCCTATTGGGAATAGCACAGACCATAGCTCCATTTCTTCAGTAATACAAGGTACATGACATCTCTTTGCAAATTCTGCTTTGCATTTCGAGCAATTGTCTTATATTTCAAACATCTCTGTGGTTAGCCTGTACTGAAAGCGTGCTCATCTATTTGTTCTTATTCATGAAATAAGTAGGTTTTCACTTATAACCCAGTGTGACCTGTGCAAATACCACTTGAATCAGTTTCACATAATTTTATAATTCCGTGAAGGATATCTTTGCACTAGAAAATAATAAAAATAAATAATCATAAATATAATGACTGTCATCCAATTTATTTTAGAAAACACTACCATGTAATTGTTTTATAAATGGCTATAGATCATATTAATATGGCTTACGTTTATATGAGGATTGATGTTTTCTTACCAAAAAGCAAAACACCTAATCTGTTAGTAACACATGTACATATGTACAAACGCATATGTACAGAGAGCACAGGAATGTAAGAAAAGAGTATGAAAAGCATATTTTCTTTTTTTTTTTTTTTTTTTTTGAAGTACAATGATGGAAAGGAGAATATATAAGCATAATACAAATTGATTTTACATAGCTGCTTCCTGAATAAAGTTAAATTAATTTTTCGTAGTCTTCATGTTTATTAAGAAACTAAAAGTCAAATAAGGTTAATAAAAATTATGGTAGGTAATATTTCATGTAGTATTTAGCTAAAATTAAAATATGACTGAATAAAAGAAGTAGTCAAAGAATTACATATGTTTCACTAAATCATCCATAGAGGTTGCAATAATTTTAAGGAACATCTAGAACTTTAAAAATAACCTTCTTTTGATTTTCGGTTTTAAATTCACATCATGGCAAGACATTTGCCTTTGTACAATTACATTATGAACTGTATCTGGATTATATTAACTTTCTTTACTTTTCATTATTCTCTTGCACAGAACTTCTAGCTTTCATTATGCGGATTCAGGATAAATCCGAGGTCAAATTTACATTACAAGAGCTTCCCTGAAAGGCTACATAGCTATGTAATATTTTGCCACCTATCTTCTTTATCTTTTTGAAATCTAAGAAGAATGGTGAGGTATGGCAAACAGATAAGATGTATCTCAGGTGTTAGTTTTCAAATTTGAATTTCAACAGAAATTCAAAAGAACAATATCCACATGGAAGATAGGATATCTGAAAAAAGGTTTACTACTTAATCTTGCAAAGACTTTAAGCACCATAACACATGGCTTGCAAAATGTTTTTAAAATTCAGAGGATCCAAGCATTTGGTTTTATAACAGTAGCTTAACATGGAAGACTATTTTTAAGACTCCAGCCTTCCAAATTTTATTTTTTACTATCAAATAGTTTGACACTGACTACAAAATTAATTAATCCAATAATTACATTGTGAAATATTAAGAGATGTGGATATTTGTAGTTGCTCTCATGTTTAAAAATTAGAAGCTTTCCCCACACACATCTCAGGAATTCACATATTGTGTTTTTGAATGCCTACACATCGCTTAGAAGAAGTTGGATAGCTAAGCAAATAATTTACAAAAAATAGTTTACCAGGTAAATCCTGTTTTACTTCCATTCATTCACAACCAGATCAGTTACTAGCCTTCCACTACTTAGATCTTATTTCAGTACAATATTTAGAAACAATCAAAGGAGAAATAAACAAGAAACAAACAGAAAGCAGATTTTGACAACATCAACTTGCTTAAAGATAAGTGAACGCTTTCTAAACTTACAAAACTGAAAAAGATTTTGCCATAAAACATCAAAGGAAATGTTCAAAGTGTTTAACTTTCAGAATTAATTTTCAGTCCTTAGTTGTTAATTCAGGCTAATCATATTCATCTTATGGCTTTTATTTAAAATATTATTATTAATTTCTTTCTCTTTTTCCTTCATTCTAAAATCTGTCATCTGTTAAACATTAAATGTGAAAAGAACAATGGTATCCCATCTCTTTTTGCTTCAAAGTGAAAAACTAATTCTTCTGACAATGCTTCTAAATATTAACTTGCAAACCCACCAGCAGTGATTTCCAGCAATGCTTGACTGAGTCATGGTTTTATGATTCTTTGTTGAGTAACTTTCTGCATACTGGAGATGAGCTTGAATTATCAAAGTAATTTTCATTTGTGTTAACAGCAGTCAGAACGACAAGGTTGCACCAGACTGTAGCATGACCTCTTGCAAATCCCTTCTCCATGCCACACCTAATATCTAAAAGAGGAATAATAATAATTCCTTTCCTTTCAGAAGGGAAGGGAATTGCTACATATTGCATTAGGTTTTTGTTTGGTTTCTTCACTTCTGCAAAATTCAGTTCAAATTTTAGTGCTTTAACAAATAATAATTTTGAGTGGCTATTTTAACTTAATGGTATACACAGAACTAAACATCTTGGACAGCATTGTGAATCAAAATTCAAACTTTGTTTTGATGTCAAATACATTTACATAAATTCAGTCCACAAAAATTACAGAAAAAAATCAGTTTCCGTGAAGAATTTCTTTGTATTTACTTTTTTCTTTTTTTTCTTAATCAAGATGTAAACATAGTTAAAGTGGTTTGTCTGTTTGTTTGGTTTTTTTTTTTTTTTTTTGAGGATTGCAGTAGCTGTTAGGAGGAACAGAAGTACAAAACCATTAAAAATGTGTAAGATTAGACCAGTACATGTGTTTATTTAAGTGAGTATGTTGCAAAATAAATGCCACTTCAGGTACATTTTATGTACCTCTTACTTTTTTTATTTCTATTTATTTATTTTGTATCTGTAACAATTTTTTTCCTTAGCAAAATAAATGGTAGCATATTCCAATATTTCAAAGTACAAAAAGGTAGGAGATCTTGGTGACTGTTGACAGATTGCAGGTCGAACATGGCCTTGTAGGCTTTTAATGGTTCAGAAGTTTGGCGGCTGTAACTGCAGGACATGATGGGCCCTACGAGTGGTACCTGAATGGTGACAGTCCTTGATATAGCACAGGATGACACAAGAGGGATATGAGAAGCTCAGAAATTGAACAGCAAAGAATCTCCTAGCCATCTAGTCAAATGAGTTGCCAGTGAAAGTGATTACATAATCTTCTTAACTTTAATACTCCCATCTTAGAAAATATTTATTGGGTTTGCTCCTAATATTCTTATTGGAATCTCTTCTACTATTTCAGTCTTTCAATGGTTAGATATCTTCTGATTTTCAATCTAAATTAAATTGCATCCATTTTAATATCTGTTTTTCTTTTGCTTGTTTGCCCTTTATCTTTGTATTTTGTATTTTTTCTAACTTTTATCTGATATTGAATTCTGTGATATGCTTTCAGAGGGCAGAAATTCCTTCAGTATATCTGGCTTACCAAGCTCTCTTATTCTATTCAGTAAGCTAATCTTCCCTTTTCTGTTCACTGTAATAGCCCATCTGTAGAAGTACTTTGGACTTATTTGATGGTGACACTCTTTGAGCAAATTTTTGCAAATTAGTACAGATAAAAAATATACTAGGCTTTGTAAAATGGCATTAAAATTACATTAAAATACCTTGCCTGCTGCACTCTAGAATCGCAATTGCCTGTTTCATGCCTGCATTGGTTGTTCAAACTGAAAATGTAACTGGCAAATAAACTCATCTTCTACTCCTCTGCTTAGTTTGATCATCATCCTGAGTGTGGAAAAATTTGTACTGTTAGTTTTTGCACTCCTTTATATTCCTTTTCATCCACTTCAGTGGTAGCCCAATAATACAATAGCAAATATATATATATATATATATACACACACACGTATGCACACACACAAAACAAGTTCTGGATTCTAGGCAGGGAAAGGGTAAATTAATAAACTGCACATTATCCAGATAATAGACAGACAAGATATAAACAAACATTTTTCATTAACATTATTTTGTACTATATAATTCATTCAAATCTTGCTCCATGGTAATGGTGTCTTTGTGTCATCAGGGCATTTAATTAACATGCGATTCATTTTTTTTTCTCCCCCAAATAATAAAGAAAATTCAGTAAAGATGCAACATCAGATTCAGGCTTAAGTAACTTCAGCTTTCCTCTCCCTCCAGACCAAGAATCCTTATTTCACAGAACCGTAGAATCATAGAACGGCCTGGGTTGAAAAGGACCTTAAAGATCACCTAGTTTCAACCCCCCTGCTGTGGGCAGGGTGGCCAACCACTAGAGCAGGCTGCCCAGGGCCCCATCCAGCCTGGCCTTGAATGCCTCCAGGGGTGGGGCATCCACAACTTCTCTGGGCAACCTGTTCCACTGCCTCACCACCCTCTGGGTGAAAAATTTCTGCCTAATATCCAACCTAAATCTGCCTTCTCTTAGTTTAAAACCATTCCCCCTCATCCTGTCACTACCAACCCCTGTAAACAGTCACTGCCCCACCTGTTTATAGGCTCCCTTCAAGTACTGGAAGGCTGCAATGAGGTCTCCCCAGAACCTTCTCTTCTCCAAGCTAAACAAGCCCAGTTCCTCATTTCATTAATGTTGAGTCTCCTGGTCAAGTCTTTCACCTTCTGACTTACACTAAGCACTATATTCTTCACGGTCATTAAAAAAGTCAAAAATTTTATCAAAAGCATATTTGCTTAAATTTTCTTTTCTAGAAAATAAATATCATGTCAAGAAAATTTATTCTTTTCAATTGACTTGATTTAGTTGTAAATCTATTGTGTTCATGTTGCATATTAATCCATTTTGCAGTTAGTTTCTTGCATAATATATTTTCTTCAGCATTTTTCCAAACCTTTGCATGCTCTTCAGTCAGTCTCATACTATTTGTGCTTCTTTTAATTTCTCTCTCCAATGTTGGGAGACTAAACACAGAATCTCAATTGCATGGCATCACAATCCAGTTTTGTAGATTCTTAATAAATCTTTGTTATAAAGATTGCAATTTAGTCTGCATTTCTTACAAAATTCTAATATGGAGATTAAAAATTAATAATCCTATGTTCTTCCAAGAAAGACATAAAAACCAAGCATCTTAGCTGCCCACATGGACATACCGTTCTCTCCTAAAAGCTGAGCATATTACTTCTCAACATTTCTGTAGCCAGTCCTCAGCATCCCAAGGTCGTGACAATAAAAAAGAAAAAAAAAACCTCATATGAATTGTTCCCACTGTGAACATAACTGTGCAGACAACATGCTTAAGAAGACTGTTTAATTTTGGGTCAGTTGTTGGTTTTGATGCAACACAGGGATACGCAGGCTGGTTTTTAAGTTATTACTTGACATTAAAACAAATATGAGGACAACTAGACAAATAACCTTTGCAACAATCTACATATTAAAAACTGTGTGTGGAATATTAATGCCAAATAATACAAATGGGCTATAATTAGACTGTACTTGATGACAGTAAGCGTACTTGCAACTATGTGTACTTAAATATATCTGATGTTTTATTTGATGTGTTGATATCAGATAATTTACAAGAAAAGGGTAAGCCTGGCTAGGCATAGCTGCACTGTATCAGGCTCTGCTTCTTGCTTTCCTTCCCTTATATTGTTGTCTGTCCAAACCTAGGCAGTGGCATGCAGAATAAGTCTCAATATTTCATAGTCTCAAAGACACAGAATAGCAGTGCAATTCAGAGCAGTTGCAAGTGGTACGAGGGCTAGAGCTGACTCTCACCTCAGAAAACCTGTATCTTCTAGATCTTTCTCATGCCTGCTGGAAAAGTGGTACAGGAGGAAAGCCTTATGCTTTTTTCCTTGTCATCTCCTTTTTTTTTTTTTTGTAAACCAGCTGCACTTTAAACCCCCTTCCCTTCCCCTCCCCTTTATCCTTGGAGTTAACGTTATAGT
>NW_010119884.1:0-330 GCF_000699245.1 Pterocles gutturalis | reverse complement strand
CTTCCCCTCTGGGTTAAGCAGAGAGTTAACTTTCTAGCTAGCAAGAGGCTGTGTTTTGGATTTATGCTCAGCAGAAAAGTTGATAAGAAAGGAACTTTTATAATTATTGCTAGGATACTTCAAGGTCGTTGAGCCTCTTTGCTCTTTGCAGACAGGGCGGGGGGGTTGTGAGGGCACAGCCCAGCTACTAGCCCAGGATTTGTTCTTTGGTTACTAGATTGAGAACCAGAGTGACCAATAATGTATTCCATAACATACACGTCATGCACAGTATATAGATGAGGACCCCCAGAAGATCGTCCTCTTTGCCCTTCGCTTCCTGGTTCCAGT
>NW_010119883.1:0-12204 GCF_000699245.1 Pterocles gutturalis | reverse complement strand
GAGGAAGGATGCGGTGGGACTGCCGGTGCCCCTCTGCCCGGGCCCGCGGCTCTTTAAGGGGTGGCTGGTGACTCCCCTCGGAGTCCAAAAGGCACCGGGAGACACCGTGGATCACCCGCTCGGATACAGCCAGACCCGAAATCTTGTGCAAGCCCCGTGGAAAGCGATAGAACAGCATTTCCAGCAGAAAGCAGAGCACTCGCCCAAAGGCATCCCTAACAAGGGGCACCCTGGCATAAGGAGCCCAAACAAACCACCTTGTGCTGCATTACTGTCCCCACGCTCTCCGGTCTTGTGCACCGCTGTAGTACAGGTCGCAGGTGAACAGTGCAAAGGACAGCTACAGCTCTCAGGACAGGGGTCTTGGCATAGGCTGGGAGCCACTGGGGGAGCACTGGGGGACCTAGAGCGGCGATGGAAAGGCAGGTGAGGAAGCACCAAGTACCCTGCAACTAGGAGCAGCTGCAGAGCAAACGGTTGCTCTGTTCTTTGGAAAGGATAAGCAGTCCTGGTCCTTCTGAAGTGAGTGGGACTTTGCCTGTGGACCCCGATAGGAGCAACATTTGACACTTCTTGTAGAGATTGTCAGATCTATAAAACATGAGCCACTGCACTGTAAGAAAATAATATCCCATACATTTGTGTCTTTTGTTACATATAGATAAAAATAAATAATGTGGGGGGTTGCTTTCCCTGGTGGAAAACAGCATTCTAATTCTGCCTGACACACCAGCTCCCTGCACAGCACACAGGAACACAGCAGTGACTTTATGGCTGAAACGAAGATGTTTTATCTCACTCTGGTACCCTAGTGAAGATAGCTGCAGTGAGAACTTAGTTAAGCCACATTTCTGGCACTGAAGTACTTTAGAAAGGTGCACGCTTCAATCTATTGAATTGTATGGTTGTGGGCTTTTGTCTTTTGTTTCTCTTTTAACTCAGAACTGCATTGCGTAACCTGCAAACTTACCCTCTCCTGCATATTTCTTTTATTAAGGTACATAACTTGCTTTCTGCCCTAAGTTATTACATCCTTCCTGTGCTAGTTTTGTTCTAACTTTGCCTGTGCAGTCATGAGGTGGACCAGGTATGAGCTGTGTTGTGTGAGTGGTGATGATGGGACACTGACTGCATCAGCAAGCTGTATAATTTTTGCTTTATTTTTCTTTTTTCTGTGTTTCCTATCCAACTTGTGTTGTTCTCTAACTCTGAAATCAGGACTGTTTGATTTCCTGTCAGGCAGTATCTGAACTAAAGTATTGACCAACAGCACTATAGAAAACAAACTGCCTCCTTAATGAAGAAGCAACAGAACCCACATACTTCCCCAGACTTAACTTCTTGCCGTGTCAATTATTCTTTTGATCACGTTGTCTATCGTCTCTTAACATACTGACAATTCATTTTGCAGAATGAAACTTAGGCATTTTCTATTGCTTATCTTCCTAAATGCAGCGGTGAAATCTGTGTGTGCAAACAGACACGTGTGTACATCCCCTGCTCCCTGTTTTTGTTATTTGAGTAAGTTGCACTTGCTCTTCACTCATCAAGGACGATGCTATGCTGTGTAGGCTTCATTATTTTTATCTTTTTTGGCTACATTCTGACAGTGTTGCTATGCTAGTAAAAAAATACACATCCCACTCTTAAGTTGGTGGTTCAAATATAGTTCAATTTAGCAGTTGAAAAAAGGTCTTCAAAGATTTATGAGAAATGAATTGTCTTTTGGCTTAGAGTTAACAATATAAAAACATAACAGAAACTCCCTGGGGAAGAGCAAATCTGCATGAGGTATAGGAAACAATTGCTCTTTTGATCCAGGAAGGTGGTCTCTGCCAGTCAGAGTTGAGGAACTTTGGGATGCTGTGGGGTAGCGTGGATGTTTGAAACATGTTTTGTGGCAAAGTAGAGCTCTCTCTGGAATCCTTCACCAAGTACTACAGCACTATAAAAATAGGAGTGAGATCAAATGAAAGAAAATTTGAAGATAAGGTGTATGATGTTTCCTCCTCCGTGTTTGTATCAGATGGAACAAGATGTGCAGATAAGTGGCTTGTTTATCCTGAAGGAAGAATGCAAGCCTGATGAAAGAATAACATAGTCAAAATTATGTCTCTGTATGTCCATAAAATACTATCTGTTTAATCAAATCCCTATGGAGGAGGTCTCTATGCCAGTGCCATCCTTCATCTGGTATTCTTCTGTTTGCATACTGGCTTAAAGAAAAAAAATCAAGCCTTTCTTGTTCCTTTTAAGAGAAGAAATCTTAGCAATACTAGACCCTCTAGCGAAAGTCTTAGTCCTGCTCCCAGCTAGGACTATGGCAGAATTCCCGCTGGTTTCAGAGGGAGCAGGATCCTTCCCAAGATCAGTGAAGGATTAAAAAAAAAAAATCAACTACTAAAATATGCACCTCAATTAGCAAAGAATGTGGCCTGATTAGTAAAGTGTATGAAATTTCAGCTATTAAATTCTACAGCCCTGATCAACAAAGCACGCTGCACAATTGGCAATGTATCCAGAATCTCAACTACTGTACTAGTCTCCTGCCAGATCAACCAAGCATGCAGCTGAATCAGTAAATTATGCAACTGGAGCAGCAAAATATGCAGTTCTGATTGGGGGGGGGCAGGGGGGAAGGATATGGAAATTCTCAAATGTCTAAGTTGACACACAATAGGTCTGTTACTGGGCAACCTCTGCCTTAAGAAAACTGGAGGCAAAATATATATATTTTATCAAGTCTTTCCAGACAAGTGCTGGTCTGGAAAAGTACATCCCCCAAATGGCTCAGTGTCTGCTCGCACCAGCCCCTTCCTTTACCAGATGTACTGCACATCTGGTTCCAATCCCAGCTGCTGCCAGGTGTGGGGGTTTACTAACACTTTAAGGGGTTTTTTAGGTCCAGGTAGCTTTTGCTTTATAGGTCACTATGAAGCACTCTGTATGCACCCAGACTGCCTCTCTGTCTCAAGAAACTAAGCCAGTCAAGACAAATAAAGCACCTTCAAAGAATCTGAAAGTTTTGTTGGCAATGAGCTTAATATCTATTACTCTTTTCTCTGTGAAAGTACTCTGTGCTTTAGAAGTAGAAAAATGATACATCTTTCCTATTTTCTGGGTATCTTGATTAATTGCCATAGCGGCTTCCTGTGGTGTTTACACTGTACCTTGGCAGATATTTACTGTGCAGGGAGTTTGGATGCTTGGCCAGTTTGGGGAGCAGCTATATTCATATATCCTGAAGCAGTAGAGCTGTTTCTCCCTAGCTGGTGTGTATGTGCTTTAAAAATCCAGCCACAGTAGCTGGTTCTGATCTTCAGAAGTTGTTTTTTGCTTTAAATAATAATTTTTGTTTTATCCAGAAGACCTGTAGGTTGTCCTGTTTTAATAAAGATGCAGGTTCAGGATTTCTATAAACTGCTTTTTTTATGTCTGGAAGTAAACTGTGTAACACTGCCTGTGCTCAAGGAAGGCATGAGAATTGCTTTGTTTTATTGCACTGTTCACTTTGGTACTCAGAAGTCTGAAACATTATTTGAGTCTAAGAAATATCTGGGCTTGTTTTTTGGTTTTTTTTTTTTTTTTTTTTTTTTTTTTTTTTTTAAATCCACTACGGTTGGTACATAAAACTGGCTTGCATTGAACTTCTTATTTACCACATTTCTGTCTCATTTCCAGGTCAGTTCAATGAATGATCCTATTTAGTTCTCTTTCCTGTTTAAAATATTTCCTACTGAGTCCAGAGCAGTGCCCTTAAAACGTAATTGATTTGGGTCATTGAACCTTTATTTTTCATGCATGTTAGTTTGCATCCTGCTACTGGTCTGACTGGTATTTCAATGAGAAAAATGCCGGCGGATTTCTCCCAGAGGCTAAAGTTCATGTGGAGTCTCTGGCAAAATAAGATCCTGGAATACGTATCCCTGGAACTGGGCAGTGATTTGTAACTTTTTTTTTTAATTCTCTGTCTGGCCAGAATGTTGTAAATCTGGCGCTCTCTTGTTAGCTTCACGCTAAGCAGCAATAATGTCCACAGTGTTTGAGTCCTGATAATTCTAATTACTGAAGCACTGAAGAAGCTGAAAGCTGAGAAGATGGACGAGGCTGGCCTCAAGTCCTGCGCAGCACATGGGACGCTCTCTTTGTAGAGCTGAACCAGAATTCTCTCGTTTGCCAAGGCCAGCAATGGAAGCAGCAGCCAAGATAAGAGAAGTAAGCCAGTGGCAGAAGATTTCTGGAACAATGTGGGTGATCTTTATGTGGAAGGAGCTAAAAGAGTGCAGTACCACTGGAGATGCCAACCATCCTTGGGATGAAAACGCTGAAGTCATGCTTCTTTACTATCTAACTAGGTTGAAGCAAACAATCCTGTTGCACAGGTTTAAAAAGACCCAGCAAACAAACTTTCCTGTGGTAACCAACAAACCATTACTCTTCTCCCCCTCTGCTTCTTTGCATGGCAGACCAGCAATGGTGGCAAAATATTCAAGTCTCTTTCTTCCTGCCTCCCTTTCTTCTTAAAAGAACTCATGTCAAGTTTGGTACCAGAGAGTGGCAGCCCACCAGCAGTGTAGGTAGACAGCTCTGGTATAGCAAATCTTCCCATTACACACTATTATTATTACAAGGTCTGTCTATGCACTTATATGTCACGTCAATAAATAATAAATATTCAACTTGGTGTTTAGATTCTTCCTCGAGTATGGGAAGTACTAAATAGAAAAACAATCCTCTTCTACTTGTACAAACCCATGGCAGGAGGAGGGTGGAGAAGGGCCAGGGCACTATAGGGTCTTGCATTAATATGTGGAACAATTACACAGCAGTAAGGGAAAGCCTTACTGGCAGCCTTAGTTCTCAAACTTGATGTAAGAACATTATGATTCCTCTTACAAGCTGTCAGCAGCACATGGTCTGATGGTTCATTCTGAATATCCTTACCCGTGTCATTGCAAACGAAAAGGAGGTTCCAGTTTTGAGAGGAGAACAGGCTAATTTGCCTCTATTTCCCTTCTAGAATTCTTGGGGCCCTACTGGAGATCACAAAAGTCATCTGGGACTTGAGGAGGATTTAAATCAGGCCATAAGTACGGCTGGCTTGGGTTAGTAATGATGTACACTGAGGACAACATCTGTATTTGGCTTTGGGTGGAGCCCTTTCATGGTAGAATAGTTGGTAATACTTTTATAGCACCTTTCATCAGAGGATTTCAGAGTTTCACAAATATCTAATTACAGAAACTATTAAATTATGTGAAATCCTTGGTCCTGGGGGAGTACAGGCAGCACCATTACACTTCAATATAAAGCAGGGGTGGGTGGTGTTCAAAGTGGCAAAACAAAAGCAAATTTGCCACATGCAAGCCATAACCTGCTGTGCTATCTCATTTTCATCCAGTATTTTATTCTTCTCATTTCTTTATATTAGCAGCCAGGTTGCAACATCAAACCACCTAAACAAAATGGGCTGGAACAAGCCTCCATTCACAACTACCATCAGCTCCGAAGAAGGGACTTTTGGAAGTTCACTGATCTCTTACTGATCTGTTCCGCAGTGTTTGTGTTTCATTATTCTGTTAAGGAGCAGCAGGACTGCAGCACGGGTTGGGTACCAAGGATGCCAGTAAGGACAGATTCCTGGGTACAGGTGATCTGGGGTGAAATGCCTCTGAAAGTCCAACCTGATCCAAATCCCAGAAAGATGATTGCTTAGCCTTTCCAAGGAGGGTGTGCCTGCTCTGTACTGTACTTAAATTGAGATTAGCAGCGGGAGATCTAATCCACTTGTTACACCTAAATCCAGCCTTCTCCTGCTCTCGGTTAGTAAATATTGAGTTACTGTTTTTTTTTATTAAAGGGATTTTGTTTTTCTAGAATCAACTTAAAACGTGGAGCTGTTACTGTTAGAACTGAGGCTTGAAGCCCAGGCTGCCCAGCCCCTTGTTGCCCTGCCTGTGTTACAGCCCGGCATGGGTGGGCAGTTCAGGTGAATCTGAGACCTCACGATTTGAATACAAGGGCCCCAAGGAGCTGCTCATCAAGACTAACTTCAAATGCAAACTTAGCAGGCTGAACACTTTGATTTGCCTCTAAAATCAACAGTAACTTATTCCAGGTTTCCTGGTTGAAACTTGAATGGGGAAGAAGAAAGGATGTCTGCAAAGCAGATTTATCTGGAAAAATAAACGGCTCACTGGTTGGGACCCTGTAACAACAAACCCAGTGCTTAGTTTTTCCTCTGGCTGTGGTATCTGTGATACTTTTTTCTGCTTTCTCCCACACCCTCCCTGCTGTGCCCTCATGGTCTCTCCTTACATGTAGGCAGTAAAGTAAAATTTACAAGCATCCTGCTCTCTGAAATCCTGGCAAAGGTGGAGTCTTGGAAATTTCCTTTTGCAGAGTGCACAAGAGGGGACTAATCCTGGAACAACGAGGCAGGGAAAAGCGCTGCTGTTTGTATACCATCCGAAAGCAAGGATGGGCGTTCAGACCGTGACAGAGCTCTGAATGGCCAGCCTCAGCTGCAGCAATGGCTCATTTAGGAGCCTAGTTAAAAATATTGCATGAAAGGGAGAGGGTTTTTCTTTGTTTGCTTTTTAAGGATCACTATCCATGTCATCTGCGTAAGCCCTCTCACCCACTAGTGACATTTCATGAAACAACTGGGTTCCCCAAGAGTTGCAGTAACAACTCTGCAGCGTGCTAGTGGCCATACAGAGTATGGGCAAGTTCTGTCTTCCACATGTGTATGCTTCCTTCTCCACATGTTTGTACAATAGACTTCCACCATGTGCAACATCTGAAGTGTCTGGATGAAACAATAGGGTCATGCAGCTGGAAATCCAAGCACAAACAGCTCTCTTTTTTTGCAAGGCCCGTTTACACACATATATGTGTGTGTTTTGTTTGCTTTTAAAGATCCAAGTTTACTTCCTGGGAAGTGGCCAGCAAAATTTGCATGGGATTGCCTTTCAGTTCCCCTTTCTCCTGTTTCTGGTACTTTCAAAACAAAACAAAGCTTTTCTGGGCACTTAAGCTATGTATGGACTTCATTATTTAAATCTCCCCCACGTATTTGGGAGGTTATATATAAAAAGCTAATTTGGGAACACCAGTTTTACAGATTCCTATGAACATACGTAACTTGCTCAATGTACTTTTAAACTGAACTCCACAAGCAAACTTTTACTGTAGTGCTATAGCTTTTGTTTTGTTCTATATTTCGTCTGGTTACCAGGCAGTTCAAACAATCTGACCATGTTTTCTGCTCTTTAATTTGAACTGCTTTGGCCTGTTAAATCTGTAGAAAATGAAAACCAGATTGATCTTCAGGAAACTCCCTCACCACCCCTGTCAGTTCCCACCAACCCTATCGTTTACTGTTAATTTTTTCTACGGTGTGTTTTGTACACTTTGTTAATGAGAACTTGCTCTGGTAGAAAAAAGACCTATGCTGACCTTGAAGCAAATGACCATGGCATCTTGAACTCTTCATTACACTGCCTTATTTTTATTTATGATGGTCCCATCATATTCATTATTATTTGCCTGAGGAGACAGTCTAAATGATGCCTTTGTTTCTCTTTCTAAAGCTTTACATTTTTTTTGTACATCTGATTGAGAGTACTTTCCGAAAAAAAAAAAAACCCAAAAACAAAAAACCAAACTAGAACAGGGATAACAGCTTTGTATAGATGTAGGATCTTATTTGATATGGCATCTTGAGTCTGTATCGGATGATCTCTATTTGTCTGTTGAGTGTCCAGACACAAGAGTTAGCTCTTTTTTTCTTTTTTTTTTATCCCCTCTAAGGATTAGTCTGGAAAGTCCACAAGAAAAAGCTGGCTGTTGATGTGAATTCTAGCACACTCTGATGGATGCTATCATAGCTATATTGTATGCTTCTTTAGCCATAAAAGCTAACATTTGGATGAAAGGGGAAAAATTAGGTTCAGACTGCTCTCATAATGGTATGTCTCACTTGCATTTGTTGCATGAATGTAGCATGATAAATTTATGAGATCCTAATGGCAGGTTTCACCTTAAGAGAGTTCTACTTGACGAGTGTAATAGTTCCAGTCCCCAAGAGGATGCTGCCTCATCAGATGGGTCTTTCCAAGCACTGGATTTGCATATTTTAAACAGATTTTTTAGATCATTTCATACAAAAACAATCTGGCTTTTGTCCCTTTTAGACCAAGATGAGAAGGAAATTAATATTGCAATGTGGGGCTGCAGTGAGAGATGAAGAAGAGTTCAGAATGAGACCTGGCACTCAGGTTCTAGTAAAAGCACCTGGATGTAAGAAAGCAATGAAATTAAGTAGCAATGAAATTAAAGAAAAAAATAGAGATGTCCTATGTCTTGGTCTAAGTCTCTTCTAGAGCATTTCTGTCTGCATTTCACACTCCTACCAGTATTTTATCCACTTCATGAGCATGTCTACACCTTGGCACACAGCAATTTCTGAGCAATCAGTGAATGCCAGAGTTACTCCTGTGGTGGTAACTTCAACCTGGAAAACTGTCAGGGAGCAAAAGTGTCCATAAACTGCCAGGATCCTGCCAAGCCCAGAGAAAAACTGTTCATCCTAAGAATCTCTAGCCTTAGAAGTGTAAATCAAAGAAAGAACTGGGTAAGGAGAGAGAACTCTGCTTAGCCAGACTTACACAGCTGTAACCTGCAAGGCTTCTTGTAGATGAATCCAGCTCAATCTTAATTAAAGAACTGAAAGGGGAGGACTAAAACTTCTGCCTATTTATGGCATGGGGAGAAAGAGCAAGAATGGTTTTATCTTTTCGGTATCCTAAAATTTCACCTATGACTCTTCAGGTAGCTGAGTTAGCCAGTAAACCTCCTAAAGTCCCACTTTTGCTGAGAGTGGGAGAGATTCTTTCAGAGGGCTGCTAAGACCATCTCTAACTCCTCCTCTGAACCTCCATCCACAGGAAACAACTTTGGCTTTTGTCTGCAGCAGGAGGCAAGGGAAATTAGGCAGCAAAGCCCCGCACCCAAACCAGGCAATCTTCATTCATGGCCTTACATAGGAATCCTGCATCGGGTACTCAGAATACCCGCAGCTACTGCAGCAGATTGTGCCCATTGCTCAGAACGGCTGTGTAGGTTGGCATCTCTAGTCTAATAAGGATAAACTGGTTTTGCTTCTCACCTGAACCTCCCAAAAGCCACAGAATATTAGGCTGACTTTCCTCTGGTTGCTCCAGAGGCGAGTACAAAATGTCAAATCAGAATATGTGCTCAGAGTGTGTATACTGCAGATCATGCTATGGAAAGCTGTGCTGTTCCATGGGTGATTGTTCGGAAACAGCCCCTGTTTGTGCCTCTGGGAACAAGCATTTTTTTGTAAGGAGAAAGAGGCATTGCATCTTTGGAGTTAAATGAGGAGATCTGTTGTTCTCTACAGAAACTGGAGTTATGTCGCTGTGCCTGGTGGCTGTCAGAGTGCCCATGTTGGGTTTTTTGTGATTTTTCCATTTCCCCACCTCCTGTTCTCAGAGAGGATCAAGGAGGAGGGATGGTGACCTCATGGGGCAATTATGCAATCTGCTGGAGAACAGGTATCAAAACATGCTGCCACTGGGACACTGGGACCTCACTGTGGCTGGGGGGCCCTAACCTCCTGCCTCTAATGAGATCACTGACCTTCTCCTGCCACTTTTGCAGCTGCTTTGATTCACAGGGATTTGCTGTGGCAATGGGCTGCCTGACGGTTTGGCAAGCAGCCGTAGGAAATGCTGCAGCTCCAGGCAGGCGCTAGGAGCTGGCCCTGGAGACCTGGAGCAGGTGAGGGTATCCTGAGCCCTGCCAGCCTCTTGTCCAAGGGTGTGCAAACCATCCTCCCTGATTTTTTTTATTTACTTTTTTTTTCCCCCAACAAGTGAGAAGGTTGTCTGTTCTCCAGTGAAATAAAGCAGTGCCTTCCAGGCAATCTTGTGACGCTCGAGCTCAGGGCTCAGCTGCGGCAAAGTCACATATGGGAAGAATAAGAGAAAATAGCATGCCTACAGTCTGAGGCTTATTTGGGCCTCCAAGTCCCAAAGTCTCGTTCAGACTATGCATTCTTTGCTCTGATTGCGGCTCTGCATTCCTGTTTCTTGCCTCTACTTTCTAACAATATGTTTATTTTCCCTGTCTCCTGCAGCAACAGGCTTTCATAGCCCCCCCTCCTTTCCTACCTGCATATTCCTTCTCTTCAAATGTCCTGTAAACCATTACAAACTATAGAAAACTTGGTGATAGGTGTGAAAACAGGGCCCTGTGGAGCTGTCTGATGTGTGCCAAGAAGGAATATAAGAAAAGTCAGGTTCTTTCCTGAAAATGGGATTTGCAGGGTAGAAATGTCCCATCCATAATTACTTTCATGTGGCAAAACTGCTGCTACCCACCACTGGAAGAACAGAGCATCTGGTAAAAGATGCAGTTTGGGTTTTGCTTAAATCCAGCAGGTTGCACTCTACATTAGACCTTTGTTTAAAAACACGAGTGCAACTGCTCTGATACCATAAAAAAAAAAAAAAAAAAGGCAAATGTATTAAAAGCAAGTGTACGCTCAGCCCAGTTTCAGAGTCCCACGGCTGAACCCTGTTCAGTGCTTATTTATGTGAATTTGCTCAGGGAGCAAGGAGAGAATGTGAAGGGTGTGTGCAGGTAGATGGGTTTTTGTTGGGATGGTTACTGGGAGAGTGAGGAAGACCCCTTAGCAAGCAGGATACTCTCATAATTGATGGGAACTCTTTTGGAGATCAATCTGAAAAGAAATCATAGTTAAGGACTGGAAAAAGGAGATAGGAACAACTCTCTCCTAATAACCAAGCAAAGTGTCAGCAATTTTTGCTATACTCTGTCAATCCCATGTCCTGATCTACTTCTGCCAGGTCTGCTGCTTTCAAGCATTCAGAGACACTTGAAGAGTTGCCCTAATATGGGACTAGAGAGTCTCCTTTTGCTGTTGCCTCATGCTTTAAACAGCAAAGGCAATTTGGCAGAGGGGGAAATGGCGATTCCAAGGCACTTTCAGGAATTCTTGTACTGCCAGGTGGAAAAATAGGTTAGATGCGCTGCTGCTGTATCTAGTTCATGCTAATAAAAATACGAGCTGAAAATGCAAAATTAAGTAGAGCACTAACTTTATAAAGTCTCTGATTAATTTTGTCCTCCACTTGGCAAAAGTGCTACCAGCTTTGATCTCTAGATCAGTCAGCTAGTGAAGTAAATGTGGTCACTTTAACAGACTGGAGTTCTGTGTTTAACTGTTGGGATAGTCTTTCCTCAGATCCTGTATTTGATGAGCATCCAAAAAGCTCAGACTTCCCTAACTTGGAAATACTGTGAGAGGAGAACTTGGGGCTTTTGCTGGGAACCACAAGAATTGTATTTCTGGGAGCTTTGCAGTGAGTTCCAGCCACGTCAGCAAGTAAAGACTTGTCTGCGTTTTGGTTTTCCCCCTTAAGCTGGGATTGTGGAATGACCACTTTCCCTTTCCCCTTCTCTTTTTTCTTTTTAAAACCCTAAGTTTAGCATTTACTTTCTGCTCTTGCTCAAAGTTGGGGCCACTTCATATTTCATCCCAGGAGGCTGGCTGTTCAAATGTCCTCATGAGTCTAAGTGATCTTTAACTCAGAATGAACCTCCCATGTTTGGAGGGGGAAATGGGGAACTAACCGAGACACCATACCTCACCCTGCATGTTTTGAGCAATTGCAAAGATGTTGGCGGAGACAGAGTTTTAAAGAGGTCCCTGGGGCAGAATAAAATGTGAAGGAGCTGATGAGGTCGGCTCAAAGCACTGCCAAGTCTTTGAAAGAAACACACACGTGTGCATGTGTGTGTGTGTGCACAAGATGTTTTTAATTTTGGAGGGGTGAGGGAATCCTAAATAAAGCTGATAGATTTTCACTGCACTGATATGGTGAGCTCAGATGGCTAAATTTAGTCATCCAGACTGAACAATCCTGGATTCTAAGACTGCATCCATCTCTGTCCAGAGACTAATTGCATACCTCTGTGGCTGCTGTTGAATCAGCTGTAGGTTGACAAGATAAGGCTGCTATAGAACTGCTGTATACTGCCTGCAGCCCCGTTCTGGCACCAAGCAGCTGCAGTGGATTTAGTTTTTTAAGTGAAGCTAAAAATCTACCTGGGGAGGGATGTCTCTCCTACTCTAAAAAAAAAAATATATAT
>NW_010119882.1:348-28111 GCF_000699245.1 Pterocles gutturalis | reverse complement strand
TAAAACCGCACCGCTCTGTGCTTTCTTTACGGAAAGATAAGATCGGAAGCATAAAAAGGAGCTCTGTCTGAGATCGCTTATAGAATCATAGAATCATTAAGGTTGGAATAGACCTCAAGGATCATCAAGTCCAACCCACACCACCTAACTCACTAAACCATGTCCCTAAGCACCACATCTACACGTTTCTTGAACACCTCCAGGGATGGTGACTCAACCACCTCCCTGGGTAGCCTGTTCCAATGCCTGACCACTCTTTCAGTGAAGAAATTTTTCCTAATATCCAGCCTAAACCTTCCCTGGTGTAACTTGAGGCCATTTCCTCTTGTCCTATCACTTGTTACTTTAGAGAAGAGGCCAGCACGCACCTCACTACCCCCTCCTTTCAGGTAGTTGTAGAGAGTGATAAGGTCTCCTCTCAGCCTCCTCCTCTTCTCTAAACTAAACAACCTTCCTCGTTTTTTTTTTGTTTTTTTGTTTTTGTTTTTGTTTTTGTTTCCTGGCCCAGCATGTACAGTATCTCAAAAACAAAAGCTGCACTTACTGAAACTGGAGCACTGAATAGCACTGAATTCTCTTTAGCTCAAGCTCTGTGTGTCTGTCTTTCCGTAATTCACGATTTTGCTTCATCCTTGGATTTGCAACACGGGAGATTTTTTGTGACATACAATTTTCAGTCTTATGCCTGAAATTTCTTGTCCCATCTTTTGCCTTGCCTGGTCCAAGAGATGTGTTACCTCCTGGAGCAAAAGGAAATGCTACACAGCTGGCTTCCCACCTTACCTGTGCAACGATGAAGAACACAAATCTCTAACCAGCTTTGAATATTCTGAGCAATAGGAGAAACTTTCCAGTGTTTATGCCAATGTGCAAGTGGCTAGAGGTGCTAATATATTATTTCTGATAAACCATAGGTTTTGAGGCTTGTAAAATGCCCAGGTATTCTGTATTGATCAATGTGCTCCAGCGTTTCTTTAGAAACAGGGACTAGCCTCATCAAGGGATAGAAACAAATGGGGAAACCTGTCAGGCGGCACTAAGGCCATGGCAAGAGTGCTCTGTTCCAGAGCAGCAGAAGCTTCCTATGTATTCTCTTGCCTGCAGAAAACAGAGCAAGTTTAATCTATTTTGTGACAGGTAAAATATGGGCTGAAAATAAGATGGGGTCACCAAAAAAAACGCGCATGCATTTTACCCTAAGGGAAAGGAAACAATGGGAACTGCTGCGCTGTCTCCAATCCTGCCAATGTTTCTCCAATCCTGCCACTTTCTTGCTAAGGCATGGCTACATCGTCCAGCCTCATGAGGTTTCTTATGCCAACTCTTTGGTTAAAGGAGATAGAAGCTGTGCTATCAGGACAGGAATATATGTCATCCCTGGATTTGACCGTACAGTTTCCTTCCTCCCCTGTTTTGGCCCATTTCTGCCCTCTGTTTTCTCATAGTTCAACTCCTGTTATTGAGCAGGAGTGGCTGGTATGACCATAATTAGAGAAACCATCAATTGGATGAAAGCTCTTCTCTTCTTGGAGTTTTTAATCACTCTATTTCACTCTGTTCATTCAGATCTGAAATGAGGGTTGGAAATATCATCCTCTGTTTGAAAAGTCACTGGATAGCATCCATAAAAGTGCATAAAGTGTGGACTTCACAAGACTGTTGATCAGTGGCATATTTTGCTCTCTGTTTTAGGCCAGAGCTATCAGAATCAATTAAGAATTAACCAGCCATGAAATATGTTTCCTTTGTCATTATGGCAGATGTGATTCACTGCAAACATCATAATCTTTTGGCATTTGCTACCACCAATGAGTAAGTAAAGTTGGAAGAAAGTATGGTCATCCTTTCAGTCCCCAGAGATATTTACTTTTTCTCTGGTACATCTTGTAATTTGTCACAGCCAAGTTCAAGTCCTACTGTTGATGGCAAAAAGACTTTCAGACTTCAGGGAGAATGTGCTTTATCTCTGCTTCACATTCATCAATAGCTGCAAAACTAGGACAGTGCTCAGAAGAGACTGTTTATGTAGCAATCAGTTGCTCAGCATCCTGCTGGATTTTTTGACCTGTCTTGGGCTGGTAAAATAATTAATGGGCGAGTGCAGCTATAAACAGAACTCTGTTTAGATAAAAGTTATGCCTACTGCAATTGTCATGGAAAGCTGCAGTAAGCACAACTTCTAAAAATTCTCTAACATTGTTCTTTAGCACTTCATGCTCATGGAAACTGCTGTCTTAACAATCCTGGAAATTAAATCCTTTACCCATGGCAGAGGTATGGTGAGGGTAACAACAAAAAATAGCACTCCATAGCCTACTTCTCTGTCTCAACTAAGATGTAGGGGCAGGAAAATTGACTTGCCATGCCTTCCTGCCCCCATAAGTTTTGATCTATCTGCTCCAACTACCAACAAAGTTCTTGATTAATGTCACATGAAGAAGGCCAGTCACTGAGGACTAGAGTGATACCAGTGTATTTATTTTCTATATCTCCATAAGCAGTGGAGTCATCTTTCAGCCTCATCCAGTAGAACCTGAAAGCACACCTTTCACTTGCAGTTTGTAAACATTTCTGTTATATTCAGTGGAGTCGCCTGAATGCTCAGACATTTTGCATCTGTTACTACCTACCCAGGTAGGCCTGGATTTGAATCATCATGTTAGATTTGGAAGGCTTTATAGATTTATTTGAGTTTTACAACTACATTTTACTAGTTTAAAGGTGGTTTCCTGTAGGCTGCATTTTGTTATAATACAAACTCAAAGAATAAATGTAGGTACTTGTATTAATATTTATTTTCAAGTGTAGTCTACAGATGGTCATTCAGCTTTATAGACATATATTAAATACTATAATGTAGGGAAGAAATAAACTTGAAACTGGTCATATAACAGCTTTTTTGCTGGGACAACTATATACAGCATGACAGAATCCTAAGAGTCTGGTATGTGGGATGAAGATGTGGAGGTCAGGGCAGCCCATGTTATTGTGGGCTAAAAGCAGGCAGAACCGGTTTGAGTGCAGCTCTGGGTTTGTGGATAAGGGACGGAGCAAAAAAAAACCCAGAGGTTCCAGTAGCATCTCACCAAGAAATGCTTCTGGAGTCGATGCTGGCAAGAAGTGGTTTGTAGGCAGCAACACTTTCTCCTGGAACTCAGCACACAGATCTTTGTGCATTATTTGTTGAAAACAACAAACCAAACAAACAAACTGGATTACTTCAAAGTCACCTGACTTTTTAATCAGTCTTCTCCTAATGGCAATATTCAATAAGATCCACAGCAAAGTAGACTTTCTATACTGGAAAAAAGGGAAACAATACTGAGTTTTACCATAAAGTACAATACATTAATATATTTTTGAAAAGAATATATCTACATCAGTAATACACTAAAGAATCATGTGATTTGTAAAATGGTAATTATGGATTAACAATACCAGCACATTATAATAATATACATTTTAGGCACGTCTACTTTGCAGTTTGAAAATTCTTTTCTTTTATTATTTTCACAGTGCTGCTCTACTGTTTAAACTCCTGCAGAAGGTAACTAAATTATATTTTCTTTTTTCCTTTTGTCAGGGATTTTCATGCCACTTTTCAAATGATAATGTTTAACTCTTTGGGAACACACTAGCAGAGGATACTATCACAGCCTTTTGAAATACAAATGGCAAAAACCCCATAAATTCATGTTTGTTTATTTAAGGACTTTGGACACTCATGTCAACAGGAGTGGCAGAACTTCCTTGCAGAAGTCTGTTACAGGAGCTGTATGACCCAACACAGAGCAGCTTCTCACCTTTTTCAAAATCCCAGTGCACAAGAACCCTAGAAAAACCCACATTGCAAGGATGTTGCTGAAGAAACAAGAAGCCTTTTGAAGAAGATTTTTCAGCAAGCCTTTCTCCAACCCAAAACCACATTAAGAGCATGTGCCCTAGCAGGCACGGTAGGTTTGAAATGCTACAGCTTCTTTCCTGATGAACTTTCTTTGGTGCCAAGATCCCAAAGAAGAGATGCCCCAGCCCTGTACCACTGTGTATATCTGCAACAGGCTCACAGTATGGCTGAGCTGAACTAGCAGTTGGCCATGAAGCAAGGCAGAGCACTAACTTGTTTTTTCTTCTTCTTGCCTTGGCTTCCAGCCCTGCAGCTCCCTCTGCCTATGCTCTGGCTTGGTATCTATCTGGCTTTGGTGTTTGTAAGCCAAGTGAGCTTGCTGCACTCTTTGCTTTGTTACGGCTGTCTTGTTTTCATTTATTTTTGTGTGATGATACAGAGGCAAGGGGACCAGCTGAAAGTGAGCAGTGACAGTGAACCAGGTGAGATAAAGGGGAAAAGGGGGAAATGAAAATCACAGGAAAATGTACCCATAAGGGTTGGTCTGGGAACTGGTGAGGTGAGATTAATTTCACTCACTCAGAAGACATGGCAGACATTCATACACTGTAGCATCAAACTCCTGTTTGCCTGTTACCTATTGCCTATTGCCACAACCAGTAGCAGCCAAACAGCCAAGGTCCAAGTGCACACGTGCAGTTTGTAGGTGTCTTGATAGTGTTTGCACCTGGGATAATCAGTACCATGGATTCAGAAACAGTGTGTCTGTTTATAATTGTTTCATAAGTATTGAACTTTTTCAGGGAACATCGAAGTTTCTCTTGGCCAATGCACTTGGACACAAAAACTTCTCCCCCAGTTAATCTAGCAGGAGCTGCATGTGACAAGGTAAAGGATGCAGGAAGCAGCTTTCACTTTATTGTTTAACTCAGCTAACTGCTACTAGGTTTGACCTTTCGACATTTCCTTCAAGAATTACTCAAAGCAGTCTTTGATTTTGTCTTGTTATAAAACATTGTTGCATTGTTATAAAAGCAAATTTATGTAGGAAATAATACCAGCAGACCTATTGAATTGGAACGGTTTTGATCCTATTCTGCAGATAGACAAACTGATGGGATATACGATACAACATACATGATACATCACACATCTGGCCAGATATATGACAACTGGCCTGAAATACACAGTAGAGAAATGAAATTCTAGACTGACCCAGGATGTATGTCCAGTTATTCACATGAGGATTCCCACAATTGAGAAACTGGCGAGACTTTGGCAAAGTGATAACTGTCTGTCAAATGAGAGCATTTCAGTAAGATTACAATAGTTGATCCAGCGACTCTGAAAATGCTGCACTTTTCGTAACAAAGCATGTTAGAACAACCAGCTGCAGAGTACAGTGTTGGGAGGTCAGCTGTGATATACTCGAGCTGGTATACGTCACACCACATAGAGCAGTTAAAGGAAACTCCAGCAGTTAAAAGAAGGGGTCAGTTATTACAACAGGGATTGTAGGGGGAAAATGGAGAGAAGTGCTTGTCGATATAACCACTAGAACAACAGGCTCTTCCACAACTGGATTCAAAGCATTACACTCCTGAAGTAGTGTAAATACTGCTTAGATAGATTTACCTCATTCTGAAAATCATATGTATAGATATTTCCACCTACACTCTTTTGCTAGTTGATAGTTCAGTGAAAAGCAATTGCTTCATCTTGCCCTTTACTGCTTCTCAGCAGGACATGGCTGTAATGGATGACTATACTGGGAAATGGAAAGCTGTAAGGGAGGCTCCTACCTCTCACACACATTAGTTATGCTTGAATATATCCGAGCAGGTCTGCTCCTAAGTTAAATCTCCAGCTATATAGAGAACCTTAGAAAGAAAGCTGATTTATTACTTTCTAAAAAAAATTATTTTTCACTAAATTCTAGCAAAAAATGTGTTTCTTCCACTTAAAAATGGGAATTGGATGTTTTCCAAGTACCTTTACTACTGAGTCAGGTATCAGCCATGAGTGGCTGTAATTGAATTCTCTTTGAGTAGAAGTATTAGGAAGCTGTCCCAGCTCCTAAAGAGTCATGTAGGAATTCTCCAAATTGTAGTATCTGTAGTACTCTTGACTACCTTTACAATATCTCATCCAGAATCTTTGGCAGGAAATATTCCCTTAACTAATATTAAAAAAAAAAATTTAAAAAAGAATGTGTTTTTATCTTCTCAGACCCTTTCCACTGAAACTTTCAGTCACAGGCTCAGCAACATCTTAGAAGAAAATAAGACTACTGAGTTCAAAGCAGACCACAACTGTGTGTAGTCTGAAGCAGTATTGTTCAATGAAAAACAAAATTGTGATAGCAAGGCAACTTCCAACATTTTCACAAAGAAAATTTTCTTAACTTATGGGTCTGCCTAGAGCATTTTTCCCAACATGAAGAAAAAGAAATTGACATGGTATATTTGGGTTCTGGGGAAAAAGAACAGAGAAGATTGAAAAAGTGGATAACAGAGGAAATTTGTCCCATGGTTTTGTATAAGAATTAACTAAAGATATGTTTAAAATACTGAGGAATTAGTTTATCCTGAAACTTCCCATTGACCTATGACAATCATAATTCAGTGAAGCAAATGTGGCCTTTTCAGTTATGAGATTTATACTTGAGTATATGGTGGCAGGAAATTATTTTCGATTACTCTCCAAATTTTACAGAAGCTCCAATGCTGTATGTAGGGAACAAAAAAAATGGCACTTGTTTCTGAAAAATACATAATAAAAACTTCAGTGAAATGCTGCTTCATGTCTGAAATTCACACCATATGAAAGCATATTTTTCAGATAAATATTTTTTTCTCTCTGTACTTTAAAAGGAAACCTTAAGATTAGCCTTTTTCTTCTTTTTAAATAAGGTGCTAAAGGGAAACACAATTCTTAGAATGTCTATGGAGAACAACTGAAACTGATGTGATTCCTACCATCTCACTGACAAGCAGCCATCACATTAAGTGGCCAGAATCAGTTTTGGCTGACTCGTGCCTCTTGAAATCCTTCTGTATTTCAAGTCACTGACTTGGCCTCTTATCAACCATAGTATTAAGGAGATAAGCTGACACTGTAAAAGTTGTCAGTGAAGTCTCACTTAATGACCTTCTGTGAAAAGGAGGTTCAGATTATGCAATCTTTAAGCTACTGACAAGCTATTTAGTTTTTGAGAAATAGCTGATTAAGCAAGGGTTATAGAACCTCAGTGTTCAGACTGACAGGTTTTTATGACTGAATTCACATGTGCTTTTCCAAAATTTGTCCAGTTTTATACTTTAATTCCCTTTGTTTCACTTTTGCCTCATCAGTATTATTCAGGTTCCATTACTGCTTCTTGGGTTGGGGGAACAAAATTACATTTTGAGGTGGGTTCTGAAGAAAGTTTGAACTGCTTCTGGTGTTCCTGGGCTGAAAGCTCTGAGGCTCAGGAAATGTCTTTTCTCTAACTCCTGAAAGTTTCTCACCCTGTGTAGTATTAGATTTGTGTTCTTGATCTCTGTCAATTATTTTCATGTGTTATGCATGAGAAGACAGTGTTTTATAAAATCTGTTCCCAGAGTGGAATGTCCAGGGTGTTGTTCCAACATACTTTTGCTCACTGGTCACAGTCAGGGTGCGTGAATTACCATGGTTGAAAGATCCTCATCTGAGTGGAAAGGATGCAATCTCTAGAAAAAAATCCATGTGAGATGAGATGTATCATTAACTGCAGATAGCTACAGATATGGTTGTACATAACTCTCCACTCTGAGGTTAAAAGTTAACTAACTTAATGATTATAGTCAATGCATAAAGCATACGTCTACACTGTATTTTTGCTGCGTGCCACATGAACCACTGAACTGAGCAACTTGTTACTTGTCAGCTCACATCTCTAATGCTGATCTATGTCTGTACAAATCTCAAGAGAACCATTCACATCCTACTGGCTCAATAGCTATACCATGGTCTTGGCGCCCACACAGGGCAGACCTCTCTGGCTATGCTTGCCAGTCATCTGCCTCGAGCATGTTATACATCAGCAGCTTATGTAAGAGCAATGATCCAGAGTCTCGTCCTTTTTAGTCCCTCCTTCTGCCTCAGAGATGCTGCTGCTCACTGCTGCTGTTTTGCAAGCCCAGCTATGGCAACTGGCCTGATGCTGTTGGACCATGCCAGAGGAGACCCCAACACATATCCAGATTTGATCATCATGCAGAAACTGCTGCTAGTGCAGCTGGAAAAATCTGCTGAGGAAATGCTCCTTAAAGAGCAGAATGCTGGGTCCTGGTCTGCACTTTGGTTGGAGTCCACTGTGGTATCCTCTGAGTCAGAAAATATTTTTCCTTTATAAAGCTAGGAATGGGACTGTATCATTGTAGCCCAAGCTGACTGTCATGGGGGCAGAACTTGTAGACATGAAGGTTCCCATCTGAAAGCCTATATTTCTAGTTACTGTCTGTCTTTCAGCACCAATATACTCCCTTCTCATCATCTATCTCTGTGGAAAAGAGGATGAACATCAGTTTGTAGACCTTCACTGCTACCCAGTCATGCTTGTTGCTGGCCAGCCAGTTTCCACAATGGTGTGGTCATTGTCGATGTGATCATCATGGGCAGCTCCTACTATCATTTGGTTGGCATTGGCGTCATCCCCAAGAACATGGCAACTTTCAGTCATTGTCAAAATTCACAGTGGGAAAATCAGCAATATTTACATGCTCACGCATGTTGTCCCCACCTAATTATAGTCTTGTGACGGCAGGTCCTCTGAAATTTTTAATTTTTCAGAGACAAAGGAGCTGGCACCTGCTTTCCTTTGGGGTACATCAGCATCCAATGAGCTAGCCACTACTTGCAGCATACGTCTCCCTGTGAGAGCAGGGGTACTCAGACAGCCTGCAAGCTTATGGCCAACTTCCTCTATAGTGAAAAGGGAGCATTTATTCCAGCACCTTACTTTATGCTGGAAGACTCTGAAGGACAAAGTAGGTTCTGGTAGTCCAATGCCAGCAAAATCATACCTGCCTGCTGCACTTTAGTGCTGCTTATCACCCTCAGACATCCCTTCCCAAGGGGCTGCCCACAGCTAAATCTTAGGGTAGAAGCCAGCCTAAGCAGAGTAAATGTCCTTATACCCTCTGTAGTATAAGACAGTATTGCAGAACTTAGTCACAAAATAAAACTTCATGATGTTTGATACTTGCATAGCAATAACTTGACCAACAGGGCAGCAAGTAGTGTCAGGAATGTAATACCATATTAAATATTAATGTAGTCAGCAGAATTAAAGAAAGATGGAACCAAACCAACCAAGTAAAATAAAGACCTATGCATCCAGTGAACAGAAAAAGGAAAACAGAAACTTTCTTCTTGAAAGGATTTAGCTAAGTGTTGCATCCTATGTGGCTTCCAAACAGCTGTTCTTCACTCAGTTTGGGCTGTGGAGTGCATGCTCTCCCATTGCCTCCTCCCCAGCTGGTGTGGGGTTAGGAGCTTGTAACAAAGCTGTCTCTAGACTCTTGAGGGCCTGAAGGATCTGGTGGATGCCCCAAGAGGACGGCTAACGTGAGACCAGATTAGGAAACTGAACCTGATGTGCTTCAACCTGCATGGCCATGAAGCTCACGTGTCTCCTCCACAATGGCCTTGATCTCTTGCTTTGTCTCCTTCTCTTTGGCTTCTCTGTGAATCTTTGCCATGAGTCACCGCAGTTAAATTTTCATCCCATCAGTGTACACACTGGTAGAAACAGACCGTTTCCCTAAGGAAGACAGTCTGCTTCCATAGGGCCCGCTCCTTCTTTCATTTGAGGTCCTTCCTTCTCTAAATCTGTTCAGGGTGCTGTCCCTGCTGTGCCAAACAGCAACTGAACAGCAGTCATGCAGCTGATGGAAGCTACACAAAGCACTCAACATTTTTCTTCTGAACTGTCAACAATACAAGGACTCAGAATCTTTGAGTGACCCAGCTTTGAACAGAGGAGCAGTGTGACAACTTCAGGCAGATGTTTCTGTTGCTTGTAGGACTATGGGGAAAGATATCCCTGACTTAAGCCCCCAGCACGATGAGGAAATGTTAGTGAAAACAGAGCTGAAAAGAATGAGAGGTGTTGCAAATGCTGCTTCACTGTGGTTTTACTCATAAGCAGAACAAGTGGCATTCCTTCCAGTTTTAACTGGTGTGGGTTCTTCTCCATTTATGCAAAGCTGTTTTCCATAATCCCAAAATGCCGTGTCACTTTGGCAAAGGGAGGCACATGATCAGGGCAGGGGGGGAACACGCATGCACGCTTATATGGACCATTTCTCATTAGGAAATTACCAGTGTGACTATAAACTTCATCCATAGTTGCAACAAAGCCAAGCTGGCAGTGCTCTGTAAAACACAAGAAACTGCCATTAAAGACTCCTATTCTTCTATGTCAATATGATGTATATAGAAGAGATAGTCCTGGAAGCTGCTTGAGGTACTCATGCCCTGCCCAGCAAAGGGTGCCTGTCTCTTCTCCTTTCTGTCCTTCCTGATGTTGCAGGGGAAATGGCTGGGGAGGAGGTTAATGATTCAGCTGCTGTGATAGCCTCTCAAAGTTGAAGACATCCCAGATGAGTTAGAGTTGTCAGCCTGGACTCTCACGTAATGATCGGGTGATAAGCCCTCTGATGTAGTGTCTTCCTTATTGCAGATATGGTATCACAGCTTCTTGTGCTGTGAACATGTTTGACATGCTGCCTCAGGATACCTGCTGTGGTTTCTGACCTGCCTTTGTCTTCCTCACTGTGAATCGGAATCCCTTGGTGAGCCTAACATACACAAAAAGCAGAAACCTACTTGGCTGTCTCCTGTCAACAACATCTTCAGCCCTTTCCTAACACAACTGAGTAACTATGTGAGGTTTGTGTGTTTTGTTTTTTTTTTCTAGTCCCCAGGTCACTCTTCTGTGTCCCATAGGTATCTTCTTTTTTGCTGAGAATGAACAGCACAGTAAAGATGAGGGCCAAATCCCGAACTGGCTGCTCTCTGGCATGCAGAACTTAAGTTTTTTAGCATACTGTTTGGTGGTTCTCATGAGGAATAAGGGCATCTCAGGGGTTTCCTGAGAACAGAGTGCTCTGGGAAAATGTTGGGATTGTTTCAGAGGGGAAGAGAATAGCACTTGGCAATACATGTGTCTCCACTGGCAAGGAGTGCTCCACTACAGAAACTTCCTCCCAAGTGGTCCCACAGTAATTCTGAGCCAGATCTGGCTCACTGTCTCTGACTACATCTGATGGGCAGGGGAAGAGCAAGGAAGAAAGAGCAAAATAGCCAAATTGACAAGGTAGAAGTACTTTTGTGGACTGGTGTTCAGGGAACAGGTTCCCTGCCTTGTTATTTCACATATGTTGAACTTCAGAAATGTCTGACTGTAGCATTCATCACATGTCATTACATGGAAAATAAATTTCAGAGAACAATTTCTCTAAAGCATAGCTTCTGTATTACAATCCCTATGATCTTAGAAAATATTTACATTTAATTGAATTATTTGAATTCTTTATCTTACTGTTGTATTTTGCAAGGGGGAAAGTTCAGCAAGTGTTTGCAGAATCATGCAAGAAAATACTAGGATTCAAGATAACTTTGTCTCTCTTAGATGTTTTGGCTTTTGGTGTTCTCTTTTCTTGGCAAGGCACCTACTTTTTGTTGGACAAACCCTTTACTGGTATATTTCCCAAAGCAAAGGAGCTAATTCATTTCTTACATAGTCCAGTGACTTTTAAAATTTTCATGCTTAATTCTGTATTTGTGGAAAAGGTGAACTACGTGAGAGAAACACAGAGACAATAAGAAACATTCCTGGCACATGGAATTTATAAGAGCCACAAACCTCAGAAAATATACTTTTAGGAAAAAAAGTTCCAGATATCCTATGGTTAAACATTTATTTGAAGTGAAACTTGAAAGATCTCAAAGGTCTCTCTTCAGAAGTGAACCTTTTTAGCATGACGGTAAAAAATTTGTTTTTGATTTGCCTGATAATTGAGTTGATAGTGCAGAAAAGCACTTTTGGGGAAGACGTTATGTTTTTGCTAGGTTGTCACTTATTAACAACCAAGTTTTACGGTGAAGGATAGTATGTCATTGTGACTTTTGTGACCATTTTAATGTGACCATCAAAATGTAAGTTTTGGTAACTGATAGGAAAAGGTAAACGGAAGACATGATCAGCAGATGCCTAAATTAAGCTACATAGAGTCTTAATTTTTGTTATCTGAATCTCTCTCCATATTTGATATTGGCAAATATATTACAACAGTATGTTTCCCAGTTAAAAAACAATCAGTCAAACAAAGCTCTTGAGGGCTTATTTAAATAGAAATATGATGTGGATTTAGTAGACCAGAAATCCAAGGTCTGTGTAATTTAGAACCGTGTGTAATTTTCCAGTTGTTAAATCACATGTGGCTCTCCCTCACAGCAGTGACCTTGGTTAGATTTTGATATGACAATAACTGTAGGCATAAAACACAATAAAGCCTATACCCCACCATTTCTATAAAATAAAATATTCACAATCTACACTGACTTCCATCATAAACTCATTTTTCTAGCATGCATTACATTAATAATTAATCAATTAATTCTACTTGCCATAGGATCCAATACATTACTATTAACATGAGAAAGTAAATTACAAAGTACATTCCAGAGTAGAAAGTTGGATTTTTTCAGACCTTTGAGAAGTCCACTTGTGGGTGCCAAATTCTTCTCTGTTTTATGCTCTCTGGAGATACGTATTGACGGGATTAGGAATTCTGTCTGTCATCTGCACAGCTAACTCAGAAGTTGTGCAGTGAGATTCTTCTTTTCCTAAGTGGCTTTTGTATTATTAAGTAGAAACAAAGTACAGGATTAACTGATTTCTGAGCCACTAACCCTCCACACTTGAAAAGTGTGGTAGCTCCCTCTTCACCAATTGAATAGAGGAGTCAAATTGAAAAAATAAGAAGCTGCACTGCTATCACGGCAGCAAAGGCACAAGCATTAGAAGCCTTCAGAAAAAAGTATGCTGAAGTAGCATTGTCCAGAAATAAAGTGTCCACATAGATGTATGTAAATCATACTGCCTGAGACCAAGCCCTGCTCCAGAAATTACTGTGGAAGATCAAGCTACCAAACCTTGGTTTTCCACAAGTTTGAGCAAAAGTGAGTGAGGAGACATACAGCTTTTCTGCTCCAGAGTGTAACAAGGTTATAGCAGAGAGTGCTTCTCATACTTTTGTCCATAGTTCTCTTCTTACAGGCATACTAAGGTTTTACATCACCTCTAAAGACAATGGAAGTATGCCCTCCCCCTCCGAAACTCCCACTGAGTTGAACAGGTCTGGGATTCCAATAAACTGATTTCACAACATTGAATTAAATCCAGATTTCTACTTACAGTTTTTTTGACATATTTCAGTGCTAGATATTTGTTGGAGCCTGGTACACATTATGATTAAAAAAAAAAAAAGCCATTAAAAATAGCTATTTTCAGATGTTTTCTGTCACCCTTTCCTCTCTTGAATGAAACCTCTGGCATAGAACTAAACAGTGGCAAGTGTGAGACCTGTTTTTAAAAACATCTTGCTAAAATTAGCCTTATTTGGAGGGTATGAATGAGAACAGGATGAAGGCTCCTATTCAGCAGAAGGAGTCATAACAAATGCATTAGAGTATTGTTGGGAGGGAGTATACCAAAGTCTCTTCCAAGCAGTATTTAAAAAAACAAAACAAAACAAAACAAACAAACAAACAAAAAACCCAACAGACATATGTTAAGTAGTGCTAGGAATAGAAAATATGTTTCTGTTATTGTTGTTGGATGATACATTGTATAAGACAGCTGCAAGTCTTTGCTACTCTTGAACAATCCCACACCCTCCTTCACCCTAAACTACAATTTCCCTTTTAATGGAAGATATAATATCTTGATTAAGAATTTAATTCTGCAATACACTGAACTCACCCAGACTCAAGGACTCAATGGGAGGTTTAAAGTGGGTCAGCACTTTCCAGGGTATGTGCAGCACCTTACTAGATTGAATCCTGATAAGAGACTCTTTTTCTTCTCTTTAATTAGTTTGCAATTAGTACACCTGTTCCACAAAGGAAATTTTCTGAGTTGGTAGCTTCAGCATTATGATACATACAGTCTGTGCAAACTGTACCTTTTACTAGCAGCCTTTATTTAGTATCTCTTACAGCGAGTGCTCAGTGATTGAACCTCATTCTTCAGTCTACATGTTAGGAGCGAGAACAGCAATGAACTTTGTATCCTTATAATGTGGGGACAGGATGGGTCAGCAGTGAAAACTCTTTTGCTTCTGTTGTCAGTCCAACCCTCTTTCCTTTCCAAAAAAGAAAGAAGAAAACAGGAGAAATTGAATTTACTTTCATTAATTCCTAACTTGCAGCAAATCATTTCATGCCACACTTTGCACAACCCCACTCTAGGCCCAGGACTTCAGGGGCTGAGTTGGAAAGCTCCACAAGCACTCAAGTTCAGGCTGGAGGATCCATTTGGAGCATCTAAATTACACTGCTGCTCTGACTGATGCTCTGGAGGAGCCAAGAGAGGAAGACTAGCTAAGTTAGAAGCCTGTAGTTCTACAGTGAAAGTCCCACACACTGTACCCTCTAGCTTAAAAGAGGAATAACTTCCATCCATCTCTCATGACATTGCTAAATCACACTCCTATGGAAGTATTCTGGTGACAAATTAGGCAAGACTCAGCATCAAATTCAGTGGGAAGCTACTCTTGCACGCTGGAGTGACAATGACAGTCTGAGCCACTTTTGGATGACCTTCACCACTTCCAGATTTCTCTGAGGGGAGCTGCCTTCCACATTGCACTGCCAAATCCACCCCCACCCCCATATGTGAGCATCAGTCCCTGCGGACAAGAAGACTGACACAGCTTGTAGAGGCTAACTATTAATGTGCAGTAACACTTCTGGCTTCTATACCGGGCATGGGAAAGTCTGCACTGAATAGACTGATGTGTTGGAATCGTGCCTAGCAATACAGAAAGTCTTAAATTTTTGTTAGCTTTTTTATTCTATTCTATTTTTTAGCATTCTTGATTTTTTGGCAAATTTCTATAGTAGATTTTTCCCACAAAACTGAAGAGTTATAAAAAGTGTAGTAGCCAGGAACTTTACCTGGTCTGATTTGCAAAGGTGTTCGGTTTTCCTCACTAACATCTCAAGACAGTGAATGTGGCAATGGGATTTGTGGGTTCATGGGTGTGTGAGAGAGAGATGAAAGGGTAGAGCTCTGAAAGATAATTCAGTTCGCAGAAGTTCTGTCCTCTGGGTAGAGGAAGCAGGAGCCTCACCTGAACAAGGTGCAATGTAAGCACAACTTCTACTGAAGCCCAGAGAATCTGCACATAAAGAGATGCTTTCAAAGCAGGAAAAGCCGCACTCCATATTCACAAAGCAGGAAAAGCCGCACTCCATATTCACAAAGCAGGAACTTCTTACAGAAATACAACTAAAATTAATCAGCTACTGTGAACCTAAAGGCTTACTGCAAATTTACACCCAGAGAGTTGGCTGCTATCCAGGTGTCACAAGAGAAGAAAGTGCTGATCTAGTGATGTGAGTCAACAGCTGGCACTTGGCAAGAAAATTTTGCCAAATTCTTGGGTGTAGATATTTTTGGTGCTGACATAATGCCTTCTTTTCACTGACAGAGAATGGTCAAATTCAAATTTATGCATTTCAGTGTTAGAAGTTAGTTATGGATAGTTTGGTATGAGACAGGCTGTGGTTTACCACTAAGAGTGTTTGGAATTTACCTGTTCAGTACCCTCCTGAACCTGGGAGAGTTCAATATCTAGCTTCATGCTATTTGGCAAGAAGTTACTAGAAGAAACACGGCCATAAAAACATCTTCTCTGCCGTTGAACCTCCTGAAATCCTATCATTGTGGAATTACCGCAGGAATACAGAAGCATCATGCTGGATGGCCAAGGTTATAAATGTACAGTCTGAAGCAGAATTCTTTGTGCTGTGAGACAACCATGAAGAAATCCCAGTTTATGGCTTTTTAATACATGGATATCAGTGTAAAACAGCACATTAGGGACAATTTCTATAAACGTTCATGAACCTTTATAGCACCTTACCTTATTTCTCAAACACTATTGAGTGCCATACAACCCCGAGGGCATTTGGCTGGGTACTCATCATGTATCTGCATCTGAGTCCCACTGACATTCACAGATTCCAATGGCTCAGTCAGATGCCATCTTATTTTCATTTTTTTCATTAGTTCCCTCCTTTATCCACCCTCTTACACATTTCCTGTGTGGGTCTGTTTCTTATAATCCGTTTCAGAGAGTACTAAGCCCTGCAGGACCTGTGACTTTTCAGATTCTCCACTAGCTGAGGTAAACATTTTCCTAGAGCTACAGTCCTGCAGGATTCAGGATTTACAGTTCAGTTTTAGTGGTACTTAAAGTAGATGAGTACAACCTTAAGGCTTATGATCAGAGGACTGGAGTACCTCCCATACAGGGACAGGCTGAGATCAGCCTGGAGAACAGAAGGCTCCAGGGAGACCTTATAACAACCTTCCAGTACTTAAAGGGGGCTACAGGAAAGATGGGGAGGCACTCTTGACCAGGGAGTGTAGTGATAGGACAAGGGGTAACAGTTTCAAGTTGAAAGAGGGGAGATTTAGATTAGGTATAAGGAAGAAATTTTTTCCTGTGAGGGTGGTGAGGCACTGGAACAGGTTGCCCAGGGAAGCTGTGGATGCCCAATCCCTGGAGGTGTTCAAGGCCAGGCTGGATGAGGCTTTGAGCAACCTGGTCTGGTGGAGGGTGTCCCTGTTCATGGCAGGGGGGTTGGAACTAGATGACCTTTAAGCTCCCTTCCAACTCAAACCATTCTATGATTCTATGATTCTGAAACTAACCAGTACTTATTTCATGTAGCAGCAGGGATGTGTAGATATAGATCACATCAGTGCCTACATTTCCTGCCTCTCCTTCCTAAGCACAGCTGAGCACTCTTTCAACTCTAATAACATTCCTTGGAGCAATCCAAGATCTCTCTTCCTGAATATAGCTACTTTTCTAAACCAAATTATATACTTTCTTTCTTTCTTTCTCTCTCTACTGCAGATAGATTCCCTTTCACTTGAGTGGTGCCAGGGTTAAAACTAAATGTCTCCACTAGGAAATCCTGTTTCTTTTTCACTTGCACTACTCAGGCTTTCTGTAGTGTTTTCCTACCAAATTTCTGAAGTTCTGTTTTATTGAAGGTTCAGTATCAACAGTTTGAACTCTTCTTCCATTGTTTTAGCACTCACTATTTCTCCCTCTACGAAATCTTGTCTGAATGTAGGCTGCAGTCATCCCCTTGTCTTGAGGTCCTCCTGCTTGAATAAAAGACATAAATATTTAACCACCCTCTATATTTCATACTTCCATGAGCTAGAAGTTTACAAAATGTGAGAAATTTTCTGCAAATCTGAAACTGCATGTAAAATAATTAAATCAACTTCTTGAAACTGTAGTTCAGACAGAAAAAAAGCCAACGCAATCCTGGTTTGAATTGCATGTAAAAATATATGTGTTATTAGTGTTCTGTATAAGGCCCTGGTGACTTCCTATATGAAATGGTCTAGAGTTTTGTTCATCTATATTGAAGAAATAGGTACTAACCTTGAATGTGTGTAATAAAAGGCTACTAGTTTGATCAGGGATACAAAGAATTTACCACTCAAGAGAAGACTAAAAGCCCTTCGCTTACTGCGCCAGGCAAAATGAAATTGGAGAGAGGATACATTTACTTCCAGCAAGCGTATTTGAGGATGAAAGGGAGAAGGAAAGTTATTCAAACTAGAGGATATTATCTGCACTCAAAAAAAAAAAAAAAAAAATTCACCACCACCAAGCAAAAAAAAGAGAGTATCAATGGTCTGTGGATTCATTTGAAGTTGAAATGGGAATATCTCCAAACATCAAAGCAGTGAAGTTCTGAAATAACCTTCCAGAGGGATAACTCAGAGCTTTTGTGCTCTGGTAACCAAAAACCTGCTTATATGAATCTTATATGAATTGCAGGGAGTTGATGTGCTGTATCATGTAGCGTGAAGTATGTATCTTGAATGCAGTTTCTCAGTTTCATGAAAACTGCATAAATTCAGGATCTCTTAGGAAAAGGAGAGGACCGTACTTGTTCTGACCTGTACATCTGCATTTACTAGTGGTACCGCAATAGCTGTCTGACTACAAACTGCACCTTAGCTATTGCCACTAGCTTTCAATCCAGAAATCTGCAATTTTAAAGCAAACTGAATAGCACAAAGCTTGGGACTGGAAGGCCTTTAACACCAGGATTAATAGGTCATGCTCTGTATTAGTTCTGACAGTGAACAGTGATGAATCAAATCATACTGCAAAGAATTTCTGTTAGACCAGCACAGCTAGTGTCCAACAGTCACTTGCAAGGGTGCTAAGTTCAATGTCTTAAATAGCATTTAGAGCTGAGCTGCTAATCCAAATAGTTATTGTGCTGTTATAACTAGTTTAGTTCTTTTCTGCTTTGGATGTCTTGCTTCTTTGGGTAGTTCTAACACAATTCCTTTTTCTTGCACTCTTTCTGTTGGGAAATAAATCCAATCCATGTGTGCTCATTCTTATTAAAAGTATACATAAAAAATAAAAATACTAATTGTCTCTAAACCCTTGTGCTCAGTCCTAATATTTCCCAGGCAATGTTACAAGCAGACAGTGCTCTCCAAAACTACTCTAGCAATTAAAAGTATATTCACCCTTTTAGAAAGACAAAGGACTGAAGGGGACCTTCTGGATCATCATGTTTAGCCCCCAGTTATTGTGCATTACTCCATTATATGACCTTCTTCATAAATTCAGCTAGCTCCATTTTAAAATCAGTTACTTTATTTCACCCCTCCACACCGCTCTTATGAAGAACTAGATGCTGACTCATATGTCCCAACCAAAATGTATTCATGGGCTTCTTGTGCCAGCATCTTCTTTTGCCAATCATCTAAACAATTTCTCTCTCTCTGCGAAACTTACCCTTTGAAATATATGCTGCAATCATATCTCCAACCAGCCTTCAATTTGCCAGGATAAAAACTCTCTTTTGGGAGTATTTACACAACAGATTGCAGTATAGTGTATATACATCACAAGGCCGCTTTTGATGAGAGCAGTCTTCCTGTGACAGCTGGCAGCTCTCTGCAATCCCTGTGACTACATTTGTCTTTGCAGTTTCCATATAATTATTTAGTATGCTCACTATATCGTGTCCTGTGCATCAGCATTTTAACAAAGATCAGCTGAAGAATAAGAAATTATAATGCAAAGTTAGATATACACAAATGTATAAGGCAAATATACATATATTTTTGAGGTTGTGTGCAAGTAAAGTTCACAAAGCAATTAAGAGGGCTAAACCAGGGATTTGACTACGATGTGCAAGAAGATCCATATAAAATATTGTAAACTACTTTAAGTATTAAAGCAAGCAAACCTATTTTGGAAGATTAGAAAGTCAGTGTTGAGAAAGTTAACATACTGAGAAGGCTTTTCTGTATTCACATTTAAAGCCAAGATTCAATGCCTTCTCCCCTATAGAGTCTTCATTTCTCCTGCATAAGTGGCTACAGTCATGACTCACCTCTGGTGGACACATTCCTCCCCTGAGTTCTACAGAGGTCCTTACCAAAGTGAAAACACACTACTAAAGAATGTGCATCTGTTTGTACTGCTGTCAATAGGAAATGTTCCAAATTATGCCCTTCCCTCTGCTATTTGAATCCCTGGACATGCTACCTTTCACTTTAGTACAACGTAAGTGACAAAACAGATCTTGCAACCTTACCAGAAGCAAATCCTCTACCTTTTCAGCACTTGCAACTCTGAACTCAAATGAGCTTCTTCCACTCCCAATCATAGTTAGCATCCAGCAAAACGTTTTACACAGATAAGCTTATTTGGTTAAAACAAGCATCTTAAGTTCTCCCTAGAGTCTCAGGTCTTGTATTTGTTTCAGAGGCCAGTAGAAACTTAGGAGTTGATACAGCTCCTTCAGTTTCTCAATGGTCTCTCATACTGATTAATGAATTTAATCAGTATTGATTAAACACAGATTTCCCTCAGCATAAAGAATGACATTAGCTCGCCTCGTCCTGAAGGACAATAGTTACACATGTGGATGGTTAAAGGGGATAAAATATGAGTATTGATGCCATGAGAAAAAATGAAGTCTTCCATCACTTGTTGCTCCGTTAAGCTCACCACATTTTAGATATCAAAAGAAGAAAAGAGTAATAGGGTATGAATCATACTTGTTAGTCAAGAAAATGAATAACAGTGTGAAGAAAGCTGGTGCATACAAATCCATCACATGAATAATACCCTAGATATACTACCAGCTTTCCTGTGATTGGTTCAAAGAATTTTGCAGTATACATTTTCAATGATTATGTCATCTCTTACTGATGAATAGTAACTGCAGGCATGGAACAACGCAACTATTCTGTCAGAAGAGGAAGTGAACAAAAAGGTCAAATGCAAAATCTAGTGGCAGTTGTAGGAAATTATCTAGGTAATATTTTTCTTTGAAAAAACAACGTCAGAAGAGCAAATGTTACAAAATATGAAGAGATATTACATGCAATACCCAAAACACGTTGCATTCTTCCTTACCACTCTAAAAATTTAGCTGCAAACATGTTGTTCTTTTCATCAGGTTCAAGGTACATATATGTATAATGTGTACTTATATATAAAGCACACATATGCAAACACAGATGAGCAAAGACATACACGATGTACCTAGTAATAGAATCTGTGGCATCTCTGTAGTCAATTACAAGCCCCAGTTGTAAACATTATTTTCCCTGGGGAATACTTCAGTAACTAATGAATGCTGTCGTTGTGCAGAGATGGAGCAGCATATGCTGACATTATGGTTTCCCCAGTGGTATAACTGGGACTGAATGATTCAGACAACTTCCTTCCCACCATGCTAGGGAGAGCTGAATTTAAAATGTGTCAGTACATATTTATACTCCTTCTTTTCCAAGGGCAGAAGGGCTGTTTAAGTCTTCCACATCTGGCTGCTCTCTCCCACCCTTTTCCTGTGGGAAGTTCTTCTCTCACATCTTTGGCCACAAAGAAGGGGAAGAATAGCTATATGGGGACTACACAGCAACCCAAAGGTCAGTGGACTCTTCCTGGGAAAGCTGATTAAAAGTATCACTTTACTCTGAAACGTGGTTTTGGAAAAATTTGGTCAGTTTTCTGAGTGACAGAGGCATGCTGAATCACAGGAGCTGGTTTAGGAAACCTGGAGGTTCTGGTAGGTAGAAGCTCTAGGATACAGTGTAAAACTGTGCAGAACTAAAACTAATACATCCAGTGAAAGTCAAAGTAACAGACTATTAATTAATTGAGACCAATGCCATTTATGTAGAATTGCTTTTGGCATTAAAACTAACTACCTGACTGAAATGTGTGGAGCAGCTCATGTTTCTCACAATGTGTCTACACTGCACAGTTGGCATGTAGTGCAAAGAGCCTGACCAAAGTTTAAGAGATCCAACTTTGCAGGTCAGGAAAAACCTAACAGCAGTGACACAAAGCTCTACATGAATAGTTACCAGAATCCGGAATCAAAGACATGTTTGTTAAAAGAGAACCTGAGTGTCTTTACGTAGAGGTTCACTCTCAAATGTGAACTTTTTTCAGGAATCCTGAAAGCTCAGTGAGATAGCATCTGTATCTGGTTATCTGAGTTTTCTTTATACAACACAGGCAAGATACTTTTCCCCCTCTAAACTGAAAGTTTGGACTCTTCAAGACAGCTAAGTGTCTGAGGGCGTTATGTCATACAGTCCAATGGCTCTGTCGATGCCGGGAAAGAAGAAAAGTTTATGGTTCAGAAGCTATTCTGAGCTTGCAGAACTGATATGATAACGGTACCCCACAGCATCATTTTGCAGTGCCATATTTAGAAACAAGTTCCAGTTTAAACCTCAGCATTTCTCTTCTGCTGGAACACAATATTGTTCTCTTTTTGCTGCTCCCGATACTAGACACACCTCCATCAGCAGATGCTACTTTTTGTGCAGACGTCCATTGAGTAATGCATATAACACACATATGCATAAATAATGTATACAATTTCTAAACTCAGCAAGGCCCTCTACACAGATAAGACTGAAAAACTTGCACCTATTTCATGTCTTAAAAAGACTCAAAAACCAAAATCACAACCCTATCCTACTTTAAGGGATTACCTCCTCCACTTCTTTCACACAGACTAAGGTGTCACTCTGATGCACAGCTCATGTGAATAAGTAGAGGAAATGAAAAGAAGCCAATCCTCACAATCCCATAAAACACATTTCATTTGTTAAATGAGACAAAATTCATGTTGTCTGGTTTGGTTTCAGCAAGTCACCTAATATATCTTACTGAGGCAACTCATGGCATTCATTATGGCTCTTCAAACCTTAGGTAGTTAGGCAAATTCTGACCCCAGAAGAAAGCATGTTGAGCCTGTGAACAGCATCTGTGTGCAGGAGGCTGTAAAGCAGTGGTTAATATGTAAGCAACCTGCTGATAACTGTAACAAAATTTATGTTTTCTTTGCTGATGAGGCTGGGCAAGTGTCTTGGCACGTGTACCTTCGAGTTTCAGAATTTTCATTGACATGGCCTGAGTTGCTCAACAGTTGAGACTTGCCATAGGTTGCTGGAGGTAATTGTTGGTTACCTCAATGTTGTTCACTGGAAAACAAAAGATGATTGCAGCTCTCCTGCTACTCCCCCTTACACTCCCCCTGGTACACCCCCCTGATGTCTCAAATGGCAGGCCTGCTTTACGCAGCTGAAGACGAAGTCCTGCCAGAACTTTTTTCCTACTGTTATGGAAAAGCAATAATTCATTTCTGACCCTACATAGCTAAGAGGTCTACAGAAAATAAACACCAAAACTGTTAGAAAGAATAAAAATTGTCATCCAGTGTTCACGTAAATATACTGTCAAATCTTCATACGTTTTTTCCTCCAAATGGTTAATTAGTTATTTACAAGATACACTACTTTTCTGTGATTTATTTAAATGTTCTTTTTTTGTTGTTCAGTCTAATAAAATACAGTGGTTTTTATTTATTAACACAGATTAAAAATACTTCTTGGCATTTTTTTTGCTTTGCAAACTTTTTTCCCCTCTGTGTTTGTATTTGAAAAGTTTAAAGGACAATTTGTCCAGAATAATAAAAGCTCTTATTTATCTAGTGGCTAGTTGTATTCTGGGCAGCTGAAACGTGAAGCTTCTGTTCTGCCAAGTAATTCTGTCATGACCTGATGGGTATTAACCTGTTTGCAAGGAAGAACACCTTCATTTTTATAGCATTTGCACTCCTCACAGAATCACTGACTATGAATAACATTACCATGAACTAGGTGGAGAAGGGTGAGGAGGCTAGAGCCTAGCCTGCTCTCCCCAAATCACTAGCCAGCACAGCTCACAAGGAGACTAAAAGCACCACTAAGTATCTTCCTCCAAATAAAATTGCCCTGGAAACATTATTACTAGAATTAATATACCTACCCCCATAGTTAAGCACCCACAAGCAGAAGGTGTGACACCTTCATTAGGAATATCGGGTTGTTTAGAGAAATGTATTCTTTCCTCCTCTTTTTCCTCTTTGCCACTCTGCCTCTCTGCTTTTTTGAGCCTTTTTGTATAATGTATTAATGACCTATAAATCTGGGTTAACATCCTATATTCCGCTATACAGATTAGTTACAATCAATATCCTAAACTGTATCTAAAAGCATGTCAGACTCCAAAAATGAGGACAGTTGTTTAAAAGTCATCAGGTTTTTCAATGTTAAATTTTATGTTATTTATTTTTGGAGTCTTGTTTTCTGACCCTCACTTGGATCAAGATATATATTTTTTCCAGGTTTTTCTTCACAATTCAAGAGGATATTTTCTCCCAAACTTAGACTCAAGGTGTTGAAGAAAGCAGCTTATGACTTACAGTGAGATTGTAGAAGTTGGTAATACTTATGCCTGTTAATATGGCACAACTCTCAAAATCTCACAAAAATCTACAGAGCAGTCTGAAATTCTGAGAAAAAGAGGTGGATATCTCTATACATACCGCCTCCACTAAACGATTAATTTCTTTTCCAGGTTCATTTCTTGCACCACCATATACACAGATGGCCACCATATTCAATCTCACTGACTGGCCATTATTTTTTCATACTTGTATCGCATTATTTGATTTTGTGAAAGCCGTTTAATAGGAGACTGACCCACTAATACCTAAAACCGGGAAAACAAGGCTACTTTGAGTGTTTAAGTAGAAAATTACATGTTTAAACTTCAAGACTTGAAATTTACAACATGTGTTCATTAAGCGTATTGATATTTATCTCTTCAACAGTTCCTCCTGTCAATACGTCTCACAGGAAAATAAACACTCAGAATAGAAACAATTGAAAAAAACCAACCTAGTGAAAAACAGAGAGGTGAAAGGAATACAGTAAAGGAGAAAAGACTATAGTTTACAGAATGAGAACCCAGTCCTACATCTCTGTTGTGTCACTGAAGTAGAAGATTGAAGAGTGGGGAAAAAACAAAGTATGAGACATTATTTTTTTACCTTTGTTTTGAGTATGTGATGAAAATCTCAGTGCTATTGTCAGCTAAAGAATGGGGTGGAGAATGGTCACATACAGTGCACATACAGTGCAGCAATAATAAGCAGGGTAACTGGAAACATCACAAAACTAATTTTGTATCACAGATTTCGAGAGACTAACTTATTCTGTTGTGCTTAATTATTTTACCACCTTACTTCTGACATTTAATGTAGTATAATCACACAGAGGACTTAGTACAACTTTCATACTTACGAATCTGGCTACTCTAAAAGGACCCTTCAATAATAGTCAGAAGATTTTATGTGTCACACACATCATTTATTGATACAGATTAGAACATTTAGTCAAAACTGTTGTCCTGCATACATGGCAAGGGCAACAGCAAATAACTTCCTGATTGCCAATGTTTTGGTTGAATAGGCTTCCCATTAACAACATAATTTCTCAGATTAATTGATATGAATTGAGAAAAAAATCTTCGCTGTAGTGCTTACGTTAATGATGTAGCTATTTCTTACTAGGCTGACACTCCTTACTATACCTGAAATATCCAGAAAAGGGAAGATGAGAAATTCTACTGAGAATTTGAAAGTAAAAGTAGTCCATCCCCATGGGGACACAGCATGAGTGTTCAAGAGAATGGCCCATGTTTTATTCTTCTGCAGATAAACAGAGAATTGTTAATTCCTCTGAGCTATAAATTCACTTACATAGTGCTAGGTCACTAAACAGTCACTCCTCAAATATGTTTCTGCTCTTTTTATTTCATTGGCTTGATGCTCTGCATGATTATACAAAGCAAGAAAGAGACTCACAGGAAAAGTGCTGAATCAGAGTTATAGATGCTTGGCTTCTTTCAGATTTGGAGTTCTGAAAGAGTTTCCCTGTGGAAGGAGAAAGGCAAAACCCAGCCAGATTAAAGATGGAATTTGATCTGCTTTTGAAAGGAGCTATACAATGTCCTCATCTCAACAAGGGCAACAAAGGTACTTATGGGTATTTCCATACGGCAGTCCAGGCAGCATCCAGCAGCGCAGTGATGGCAGCAGAGATCTCATTCACCTGGACTAATTATTGTCTGTTCACCTGTAGTCATGGAGATACGGAGCTCATTGCTGGCTCCAAACATGCCCAGGAAGCTTTGGTAAATAAACAAAAAATTCTTGGGCATGTCTGTAGTCAGCACTGAACTCCATGACTCTACGGGTTTCTGATCTAGCTGGTTTAAAGCTGGATTGTGAGTATGTTTGAGTATGAGCTGCACATTTGACTGTGGGATACAGGTATTCCCTGTGAGGCTGCAAAGCCAGCAAACTGGAATAACTGCTATTTGCTTTAACAACGTGATACATTAGTACATAGTAAACATTTGAATCAGACCTGACACATTTACAAATAGCCAGTGATAAACTGAAGGCTGACAATCTGAGTTTGAGCCCCCCAAAATGGGAACCATTCCAAAAGCAGGTACTTTACCTTTGCTCCACAGTCAGTGGGAAAGGACTTTCCACTGATAAAAAGGAAAGCTGCACCTGTGCAGGGCTACCAGCGCTCCCAGCAACAAGTGCTGCTGGGGTTTGTGACACTCTGCTGCTTTTCATAAAAGCAGTTACGGATCTGTCAACATTTCAAAGCCACCACAGTGACTGAAAGAGCAGGGTAAAACCATTTCAGTTATTAACAGAGCAACATAGTATAATTAGAGCTGAGATAATATCTGCCTATCTCTCAAAACCTCATATATACTGAATGTAAATATTTAAATTCACACTTTACAGGCAGTATTGATAGAGGAAGACACACACATACACATGACTGCTTCAGGTGGCATCTTCACAGAAGAAAAAAGGAGTCCTCTGGTCTAATAGATGAAATTTGCACTATTAAATATTAATTAACTGTAAGGAATATTGTTATTTGGCATGGAAAAAACTATATTTAAGACAGACAACTCCTTGCCTGAAGACCATATGGCATTTAGACCCAAAAGATGAAACATAAGGAAATATATTCAATCTGCAAGTCCTCTACAAAAAAAAAAAAAAGATAGAAATCTAGGGTGCTGAAACCAAACCAGGTCTTCAGGGGCTTTGCCTGGATTGCTGACAGAATAAGGCATTAGTCTCTTCAGGAAATCATATGGATGTGGAACTGGTAGAAGCACTTTAGGGCTGGTATAAAATCTTTATGGAAACATGTTAGCTTCATGTTTGGTGAAATGCAAGCTAAATAACTAGGTTGAACTGAGGATAGTCAGTGATGATGTGTGATCACTGGTCTTTAAAAAATATTATCTGAAGCAAATTTTAAGGCCTACTCATAGCAATTTATGTAACAGTTTACCTCAGCAGTGAATTTTTAGTTGTATATGATCCACTGGTAGCACAAAGTTTGGGTATCATAATACAAAATTTGATGGAAAGTTGTGATCTAAGCAAAAGAGTTAGGTTCAAAGATGTGACATAAAATCTCAATGACAATTAAGACTTTTTTCACAAGTCTGCTATATTGTTAGTTCTGGTGTCCACGGAACAACTTCTCTTTTCTTAAAGACTACAGTAGGGATACATGTATGTGTGTATATTTAATGTACCTATCCACGTATATATGCACACACACACATACACACACAGAGTGATGGAATATCACAAAATGGGTGCAAGCAGATCCATAGCCAAAAATTTTAAAGGCATTCCCAACAATTTGACCTACTTAAATTATAGTGTTGAAAGGAAAGTACTTATGTAAGTAGAATATATGCAGGGAAAAAGAGATGACGATTTTAAGATTTATTCTGGCTATTCTCAATGTTAGTTATTCTTAGCCTTAGTTATTCTTAGCCCAAGACTATTCTTATCCCGAAAATGAGTTTTTTAAGATATCGGGCCCAGGGGAACAATTTTAATTATTTAGGCTGAAGGAGAGGGAGGTACAAAAACTCTCGAACCTGTGGACAGACAGAGCTGCCAAGTCCCAGATAGCTCAAAGAAACAGGACAAAGCCGGTAGGAAGAGACAGTTTATTAAGCTGATTGACAACATCGGAATGAAAAGACACAGCACCGCTCATGTGACTCTCTGGTGCTGTGTCCCATCCTGTGGCACTTTTTGCTGCTCTCCACCCAATTTTGCCTATGATGTGTCCCAAAAGCAACTTCTCAAGCCCCATCTGCTCGGACAGCCGCAGCAGCTCTT
>NW_010119882.1:0-294 GCF_000699245.1 Pterocles gutturalis | reverse complement strand
GCGCCCGCCCCGCCCCCCCCCCAGCCGCTCCCGAGAGCTGCCCTGGGAAATACACCCAGGGCGCGGGATGGAGAACTCCGGAGGGGCCGTTCCTCCCGCCTCCTAACGCAAGGCCAGGGGAGACATCCACCCCGAAGCTCACCCCTCTAACCCTGCGTGGAAAATTGTTTCTGAGGGCGGATCATGAACCCCCCGCAGGTGCTGTTCACACGCAGAACTTCAAAGCACTCGGGGCAGAACGAGGTTAGGAAGCCCCGGTGACTGTCGGTAATGAGAAACGGGAGAGAGGCGCGA
>NW_010119881.1:0-17169 GCF_000699245.1 Pterocles gutturalis | reverse complement strand
GAAGGCCGAATCAACCCAGGAATTATCTTAGGTTAGTGTCAGAGCAGGTATTTGTAGGTTGTTCTGCGTTTGATAATTATTGTCTGTTGTGTGTAGTTATGAGGAAACTGAATTTGATCACTCGGGCAGAGTCCTTTCCGATATTAAATTCTGTCTGGGGAACTACTTTACCTTGGGTCTTTATTTACATCCAGGGCCAATAATTTGTTAGAGAATGGTTGTTTTTTTAGATCAGTGCACAGCCACGCTTACAGAATTTGAATTGCACTTCTGTATAAAAATCAGTTCCTATGGATCTGACTGCAGGACAAGTGGCACAGACTGTGACTGGTAAAGAAAAGGGAGACACCTTGTCTCAGTTCTGTCGTGTACCTATATGAATAAATATCATTAATGGTGGGGAGGAAGCTCGAACTCCCAAATAACTTGAGAAGTCAATTAACATCTGTTAAAGAAGAAACCTTCTTGTTATGCATTTGTATTTTTCTAATAGGAAAAAAAAAAGTAAAAGCAGACAGCAATTTGTGGAATTTCATTCAAAAAGATTTGTTCTTGTAAGTTTACCCCAAAAGAAATTGGTGCTTAAAAGCACATTTGCAGTGGACAGACATCGCTCAATCCTTTGCCTGTTCTTGTAAATGCAATTGTTAGTTTGCATGTGAGATCTCTGTTATAATTCAGGGAGAAAATGATGCAATTATTTTTTTGATTTTTCATTTCTCTGTTTCATGCTATATAGGAACTGCCCTTCTTACTTACAAGATGAGTATTGGTTTTGATCGACTGCAGACAAGACAGAGCTAAATTTCAGGAAGAGGCCTCTGGGCAGTGTCAAACTGGCGTGTTAGGCAGCTGTGCCAGAAAACTACAGATAAGCATTTCAATGAGAAAATTAAATTACACCTGCAATGGACAAAGCTGATGTGAACAAAACTTAGTTAATGGTTGACAGTATCAATTTTTAACCCTCATGTTCTTTTCTTTCAGAAATACCACTGGGAAGACAAAAGGCATTTGGAGAGAGGTATTAAAATAAGATGCAGTATTACACCCTAAATGGCTTCGTCACTGGAGATGAGTGACCTGTTTCTATTTCACTTAACTGCTTTACTCTAAAAATGAAGGCAGTATTTGCAGAGAGGTTTACCGTAGCTCTTTAAAATTTTATGACTGCCCATGCAGCCCTTGTTATGCATTCCCAGGATTAATAGATCAGCCATGGGGATGTTCTTGGCATTTTGTAGTCTGACCTTTCGACTGTTATAATTGTATCAGAATAAAGAAAAATTGCAATAACACAGGAGATTGGCGTTTTTTGCCTAAGTGTTACTTCCATTATTCTTCATTTTTAATTCCAGTGAAAGGTTAAATGTGAAACTGACTACTCAGGGGATATTCCCAGCAATCAATCATGCAGTGACCTTTGACTTTTCAGTTACTGTAGAGTGTGAAGCTTTCTGCTGATAATTTACTGTTTAACTTTCACCAAATACAGAGAAACAGTATAACTAATTTGCAGATACCTGGCTACTTGTTCATTCCGATGTCCTGGTTCTTACACCACTACTATTAATGGTAACCATGAGTCCCTGATTTAAGAAGCATTATAATACCTCATTTCAAAGCCCATGGCTTTATATAAAACCTTATTATTTTTTATTTCATATTAATACATAAAAAATTCTGAAATTCCTATAGAGCAGTAGAGCTTAAAATGTGCCACTATTTACCTTGGTTCATGTGTTGATTGTAGCCACCAGATAGCCCTTACACCACTTGATCAGTAAAGCACATTTACTTGACTGTAACCCTACACTGTTTCTTCAAAGTAATCAGTGTTTCCAGCAGTCCTCTGCTTTGTTGTGCAGACTGAAGTTAACAGACTGAAAACAGCATTACAAGTTCCAAAAAAAAAGGAAAATGTGAAAGCAGTAACTGCTCATTTGTCCAAGATTTTGCTTTCCTTTTTTCTATAAGAGCCCACCTTCTTACTTCCATAGGTAAGCTGACCTTTCCCACCTTTTTACTCTTAGACCTACAGAGCAGGTTGAGACCTAAGGTGAAGACCAAGCATCCTATCTTGTTTCCCCAGTTTACAGGTGTGTTATCAAAATCTGAACTATGGAGTCTTCCTTATTAGTAGTGATGCAGACCCAGTAAGAACCCAGCTTAGGCAGCAGACTGAGCTTACAGGGCTGGCAGTGAAAGCAAAAACCAAAAACCCATCTGAAAAAGAACCCAAAGTAAAAACTGAACAGCAGTGACAGTTTCTAAGACCGTTGTCATCTGAGGCAAGTTTAACAGCAAGCTCTTCACTGACCATACGAAATTACAGTGTGTCAAAGGCGGAGACAGTAGAGTACCAGATGGTCTTGGCAGAGAAGGAGAGAATATGTATCATACAAGTGCTATTCTACCAGCAACACACTGAAAATCATTCAAAAATTTAGCGAGGATCAACCCAACAGTTGCAGTGCATCATTTCCTTCTGTCAAAACTTAGTTCTAGAAAACAAAGAGTTACATTTCCAAAACAAATGTCCAAAATGAGATTTTAAAATCCATTCTAGTACAGAGGTAGCCTGGCATTCAGTGAGAGGGAGATTCCCAATGTTCCGTTGAAGCAGGTTCTGGATTCAAATGCTGAGTTTATTTTAGAGAAATGTGGTATTTTTCTTCTATTCATGGCTCCTTCTTTTTTACTTCACATCTTTTCAGAGCTCTTTCTCTTCAGGCAAACCAAACCCTTTGCCTTTTCCTTGTTGTGATGCTGTGCCGACATGTCAGTACTTTGTTATTCAGTTGTATATACGTCTACGAACCATTCCCAAGAATGGTTTCAAGAGGGAAAAGGCAGTTGTGACCAGGGTCTGAAGATCAGTAGCTCAGGGAACACAGGCTAAGGAAGTGGTCATGCAGAAACCCTGCATTCTCCTGCAACAGTTCTGTCCATCGAGCACCAGTCAACTTTGTTTTTGTTATGTCTCCATGGGACCAGCATCAAAGATAGCGTTAGAATTTTAAACACATTTTAAACAAAAGTTTCAGTTTTCCCTTTAGGTTACCCAATCTATCTTTTCATTAAAAAGAGCTCTGTAATGCCATACATTCCCCAAGCCATTTTAGATAGCAAATCTTTTCTAAAAAGTATTCAAACAAAAGGAGTTCAGTGGGAAGCAAGAATACACTTGCTAAATATTTGTGTAATTAATGTAAAATCAGGACACCCAAATTTGCTGACAAGTTGATTTAATTTCCAGTAGAGGATATAATCTCTATCAACAGGGTATACCTGCAGCAAAATTCGTTTATATAAAGCAAAATAACCATAGCTCATACCCACTCAGAAATTTTGTACTTATTAAGACAGGCCTTTTTGTACTATACTTGCATCCTCTGGCACTACTGTTGATATTTAAAAGTAAATTAACTGCATGTTATTTGTTGAAAATGAAGAGATTATTGATGAGAAAACAATGTGGAACAGCCCAGGCCTTTTCCAGGTCCAAAACTACTTGCTTTGGATTGTAGACAAGAAAAGGCTAAATTAGTGAAAGAAAAATTTGGCTAAATGTGAGAACAGGGTTTTGGGTTTTTTTGGGTTTTTTTGGGTGCTGGGTTTTTGTTTTGTTTTTTGGTTTTTTTACTTCAAAAGTGTTGTCAAGCATTCATAGAACAGCCAGTTGCCAAAAAAGCGCTCAGTGGAGTTTTCCATTGTCACTGCAGTCTGTAGCTCGTTGTCAGCTTTTGTCCTTAAAAATAATGCAGGAGGTCAAGAAATTAATCTGTCAATTAATGCTGTTTTCCTTTTTTTGCTTCAAGTGTGATTCATCCAATCATATACCAAAAAAAACCTGCTCTGGGTTAGCCTGTATGATTTCAAATAATTTGGCTAAATGCCCACTAACCTACTATATAAATGCATGTAAAACTTGCCTATGAAGTTTCTGTAGCAGACACTTCTTTGTTGGGGTTTATGCCTTGCTTCCCTCCATAAAACCTGGGGTTTAATGTGTTCTGCTGACCTCAGAGGGAGCTGAGTTCAGACCTCTGAAAGATGACAAAGCAAGCTGGAGCTGCACAGATGTGCAGCCACATGACAACTTCTGCTCAGGTTGCTTAGGGGACTGTAACCTTGGGCGGAAGGGGAAGGGAAACAGCAAGGAACAATGACCTTGTAAACTGCCACAGCAATGTTTGCTGGAGTCCATCTGTCACATCCCTAATGGTGTTTACATTCCTTCAGCTAACACAGGTTGACTAGTGCAATATTTAAAAATATTTTTTAAACCTATTCCAAGCCTCAAACTGTCATCATTTGAAGCTTTGTGCAGACTTCAGGGAAGTGACTCCTGACATTCAGTTCATGTTTTCAAACTTTTTTTGGAGCTCTTATAACCATTTTTTTCATTCCTTTGAAAGTCTGAATTTCTGCAGCAATGCACAGCCGCTGTAAGTTCAGAAAGTACCTGGAAGCAGATGGCCTCATGTTTTAAAAATTTATCCGGGCCATGCAAAAGAGTAAGAGCCCTTCTGGTTCCACTCGAGGAATAAGACAAGCTGCTGAGAACGTACTGCACGCCCACGCAGTGTGTGTGCAGCGCTTGGGAGGAGCATCATGTTGGGTCAACAGACCCAAGTGCTTGTGCCACAAACAGTGTAACAACAGCCCACATCCACACCTCAGTGTACGAATGTTGAAGCTGCCTTCCTTTGTGAATGAGAGGCTGCAAAACGGGTATGCTCAACCTCTGAAATTAGAACCACAGCTGGGGTTAGGGTATGCATGGTCTGTGGCTGGCCAGGGGACTGTACTTTCTTCTGACAGTGGTAGGGGCTGCTGGGCTAGATGGCAGTCTGGCATGGAAGCAGCACTGGTCCAGGTTTCAGGAGAGTGCTAGAAAGTGGGTTGCATTTAGGATTGGACAGCAATGATCTGCTTAGCCAATATTAGCTCTGAGTTTTGCAGGGGATGCAGTGCTCAGAATAGTTTGGGGGACAGCAGGGACGACTAGGCAAAGTCTGAGATGTGGAACAGGGCTAATAGGTGACGTGCAAACATCAATTACAGTTTAGTAAACAAAGTACCACTTGATCCTAGTTTAGGGGAAACTGCATCTGGATTTCCACCTGGCAGCAGCCACTAGACACCTGAGACTATGATTAATATTTGGTTTAGGAATTGTCCTTGCGAGAAGCTGAGTTTAAGGCTCAGTTCGGGTGGGGACATTGTGATAAGACCTTCCATGTGGTTAGGGGGTCTAGTGCTTCAAGTCATTATTGGGCTATGACTAAAACTGAGATTAGGTTGGAGACTAAGGTCTGTCATGAAGAAGGATGACAAACTAGGTAGAGACAGAAGCGGCTGCTGGAGTAAGTAAGGACCTGGCTAAATTTAACTTTTGATCTAGATTTGGGATCCAAGGGGAATGATTAACTGCGAATAATGCTAAGTGTGGAAGGGGGTCCCAAGGCTGATCTAAGACTGGTGATAATAGGGCCCAGATGGCAATCCTTTATGTTTCTGTATAAAGAGATCACTTAACACTGCATAAATGTCAGATTTTTGTTACGAGCCAAACCGCTATGATATGATATAGGCAATGCAGAGACCATTGGCTGGGCTAAGATTTGGGTTAGGATTTGTTGCTCACTGCAGCCTTCAAGCTACTTTCAGAACTGGGATCCAAAAGGCTTCAGACAAATGCTGATAGACTGGAGTTATTCCTAGAAAGTACAGGGCTGTTTGAGTAGTCTTAGTTTTGTAGTCAAAAAACCTTAAGACTGTTAAAACCTGTAGTGGGAGTAGTGTAGAGTCTTGTACCAGTTCTAACTGTTCAGCTGGGCTTATGTGGCTGGACCAAAATGGTTCCCATGCGATGCTGTGGCAGATGCTAGCAGGTGTCTCATAGGCAGTTTTAGATGTGGGGCCTGCATGAGTCGGTGCATAAGTGTTAACATGAGAATTAGGCTGAGCTGAACTAGGGCTGGGAACTCATAGTCTTTCACCTTGAATGCTCAAACTCCTGACTAAAAAATATTCCTATGCTTTTTGTGGGTCAATTAGAATTTGACCCCAGGGTGACATTTTTTTAATGGGAAGTTCTTTCTGCATGACAAAAAAAATGGGAAGAGCAGCAGGGACTCCCTAAACGAAATTCAATCAATTGTTTCTGATTTTCAGGAAGTCAGCAGTTTGTCAGAAAGCATATTTTTAAATTCTAATTATACTATATTACCTTGGTAATACCTTGATATTGCCCTGGTATTACTAAGGTAATAATGATGTATAATTAGATAAATTAGGGTTAAATATGAATGTTTTCAAGTTTAGGACCTGAAGATTGTATTATGTAAAAATGTTATTTAAAAATTGGGAAAAGTACAGTTCTCAAGCAGGGTTGCAAAAACTATTTTAAAAGATCTCGAGCAGGGTTGCAAAAACTATTTTAAAAGACAACGTTAAAATTAGAGAAACTATCTGCATATTTCTGCCATGAGTTTTTCACAGTTATTGTGAACATTTGCTTTCATAAAGCAGCACTGATTCCTGTTCTAAAGTGCTGGAATAACAATTCTTTTCCTTTCTTGCTGTTTGCTTGTCCTCATCCCTTCCCTTTTCTCTTTTTCCCTTCTCAATATCTATTCTTATTTCATCTCATATTCATTTGTTTCTAAAAGCAATTTCCCATTAAATTGCAATTGGAAGTATTCCTCTAAATTCCATTAAAAAAACACTTTCATTAAACTTTTGTAATGCATAGATACCTCATAAACAAGTGGCCATACACTCTGCATCTTTTGTCCATCAAAACCTGTACTGTTTGCTATGTGAGATCCCAGGAACCTATTAATCTTTAGATGCCAGTCTTGCTCTTTAAGTCCTGCTCAGCTATGAATACCTTTTGCTTGCAGCCATCCAAATAAGTAAAGCAGGTTACAGGGATGCTGAAGCTTCCTATCATTTGCAATAGGGAGATCCCTCATATCCTGTGTAAATCAGAGCAGAGACAACCTTTTGGCAAGGTATGGAACAATGGATGTCAGACCTCACAGCTTTTGTCTGTAGAGCAGTCGTCTCCAAACTGGGGTTCCTGTACCCCAGAGCATATACAAGACAATAAGCTGTGGTGCAGGAAGAAAGTATTTTTTACCATAAAAAAAATAAAATAGAATTTTAAAGTAGTGTTTATTTTTATGTCATCCTTTTTACATTTCTTTTTTGTATATATTTTATTGTGTGCATAACATTAGTACAGTAGTACATGTATAGAAGTTATAAATAAATATACATATATTGGAGTGCCTACTTTAAAATTTTTGACTCATAGGGGTCAATGAAAAAAAAGTTTAGAGACCATTCCTCTAGAGCACGTAGTTCACCTTGAGCACTATGTAGCTATGACATCTGTAATGAATAAAATTCATGTATAGTCCTCTACTTTGGCTTGTATCCGTGGCATAAAGGAGAAATCCTATCAGCCATTACAAAACCAAGTATCTTTCCACCATAAAAACAGGCTAAATCAACTTCCAGCTATGCCTGGTTGTGCAGTGCTTGCTCCTCCATTGCAATTAAGACACAGTGGAAGCTGAGGGCAGGATACATAAGTCTCATAAGGATTTTATGTCACAAAACACACATTTTTTCAGTTTTTTTTAAATTCTCATAATTTTTTTTCTTTTTTTTTTCTTCTGGACATGATATATTCAGTACACACTAGTAAAATGTCATTCACAGAATGACATGTAGATTGCAGAATACAAAGAGGAAAAGGTGGATAACTGGCAGTGAAGTTTTGAATGACAGTGGAAGTTTTGTCTATACAAGCATTGCAGCAGCTCATCTGTAAAACCAGGCGCATCCTTATATGCCTGTTTTCGTCAGTTTTCACTAATTCTCAGACTGTGGACTGTGTAGGGCAAGGGCTATGCTTTTGTTCTGTGTCTGTACACAGCCAGTAATTACTTCTATTTCTACAAAATTATGTCATTCATAATGAACAACAACTGTACTAAAAACATAATCACAGCCATCACAAGAGCAGTATTTAGGGATGTCCACTACAGAAGGGCTAATCCTGTACTGCTAAAATAGCTTCACCCACCACTGGAAACTGCCTGGAAGGAGCCAGACTGGGAAGACTGACACAGCTGTGGGACTGTGAGAGGAATTCAGTGGGCAGGAGCAGAGACCTCAGGGTAGTGAATACACCATTTCCAGCAGGATTTAAATTGTGATTTTATATTAGCATTAGGTTCGAAGTGTCAATCTCTTCTCCACAGGTACAGAAGAGACACAGCCTTTCCATTCCTTTTTGTTTACTCAGTCACCATTAGTGCTAAGAGCTTCGTAACCTCTTGTAAAGGGAGAGACTCCGGAAAGATGCCGGGCTTTAGTTACACTGTAGTTTGGCATAAAAAAGCATTGCCATCTGATGGCCGAACCTTGGTACTGCACAGCGACTCCCTGCCAGTGGAAAATTAACGTCAAAGCAAGTGGCTTTTTCTAAAAGGAAATCTCTATGACTAACCACTAGATTTCATTTTTTCCTACACTATTTTATGATTATTTTCTCATTATGAAAATCCTGTTTTCCTGAACCAAGCAGTGTTTAAGCAGCAAGAAAGAGACTGCTGTAATGTTTGCAACATTAAAAACACTTTTCACCCCTGATCACTGTGTTCCTTGCTTTTCCTTAGAGATGAGATGCTGGAAACTTTTGCTCTACTTTTGCTTTTTCCTTCTCTGGGCCTTCTGTGATGTTGCTCACAGCCATTCAGACAATGGTGTGGAAGGCAGTTGAACCTCTGTGAGTGCACGTACTGGGATTTTGTGTTGTTGTCGTTTACCAAGTGCCATGCTGTTGCTTCAGGTGGCAGCGTGTGTTGTGCTTGAACAGACACTCCTTATAAAGACCATAGTAGCATATTTCATCTGTAAAGACTGGTGGTTTCATTATTCGCTATGCACTTCTGACAGTCGTTTATATAGCTGTGTCTCAGCCTCTCTGCTATAGAGTTGATTTTCCAACACTACCAGGCTTACTGCCTGGCACAGGAAGCCTGCCCTACCATGCAGAACTCTGCTCCCACTTACACGTCAATTATCATCACAGGAGATATACTGATGATCTCAGTGCTACTGCTAAACAGAGACAGATTGAAATAGCATTAGATTTGGGACCTGGAAAAGGGAAAAAGATTTATTACTGCTAATTTATTTTAGGAAGAGAAAAATAAGTATCTTGAAATTCTAAATCATATTCTGTGCTAGGATATCAAAGTTTTACTAACTGATTAACTTTGCAGCCTATTCTCTGAGCGAGGTAACTCTAATGTATTGCATTTCTCTGAAAGTAACAGCAAAGAACAGGAAAATAATTCAACTTTTGTGGCACATAGCTTTTTACTTCCTTGATTTGGAAGATGGTGCTCACAACTTTGTACCTTACAAGTTTCCTCCTGGGAAGAAAAGACGTCTTGAGATTATTGCTCCAGTAGACTGGAAAACACTGTTAATTGGCTCATGTGGAGCTCCATGCAGCTAGCAAGATTTAACCTAGCAAGTCTAAAACCAACGCATATATATTTCTGCATGGTGGTGCAGACGCACATATGCAAAACACACCATTCTTTGAAAACTGGAACACACCTCAGTCACTTGACCCTTTTAAAACGTTACCTTTGGGTTCATGAACATACCTTTGTCACGCATGGACTTACTGTTATGAAAGCTCTCACTGTTTTAATTTGTTACCTGGAAAGTACCGCCTCACCTTTGTAAAAAGACATCACATTTTAGACAGGAACAGTACTATCTGTAAGTGCTGGGTATCTGCTCATGTCTTACTCAGTATGCTTTACGGTATTCTATACTAATGGCTTTCCAGAGAGTGAAAACAGAGGTGTAGGACTTCTGTTCTCATTCGTACACACAAACATGTGACTGAAATGGAGTTATGATCCAAATCTGGACTACAAACCTTTTGCCTCAGCCCATTCCATACTGCTTCTAAGTATCCTGAGTGTTTTCTCTAAAGCACAACAGCTCTACTAGATCATTGCTGCTCTCTTGCTTGGTTTTGTAAGTTGTTCTGCACTATTTATCTCATTTCATTAGTGAAATGCATGACTTCTCCCCCAGGTTTTCTGAGGTGCTTCTGTTTCATGGAGACCAGACTGCAATCATCATTCTAGGCAATGAGGAGTGCGACTAAAATAATGCAAGACAGGGAAAACAGACTGAGCACCTACTGGAAAGACAGAGCTTTGAATACTGTTTTTCAATACATTCACTCCATCCTTGTGTACAAACAAAATTGCATCTTCTTTATGGCCTGTACTCAAAATGCCAACGTTTTCTTCCACCATTACTCTACAACATACCTGTTGAAGCATGCTGCAAACTGAGCCTTCCTCTTACCAGAGGTCCTGCCCAGCATACCATGTGAAGATGGGTACAAAACAGGGAATCAGTCATCTGAAATTGTGAGTAATTTCACTAGTAAACTCTGACATGAAAATTAATGACATTGTGATGGGTTTATCCTTGGCTGGGAGCCAACCCCACACAACTCATTCACTAACCCTCCTCCCACCCAGGGATGGGGGAGAGAATTAAAGAGGTAAAGGGAAAAGAGACTTGTGGGTTGAGATAAGAACAATTTAATAACTAACTACTATAATATCAAAAAATAATAGCATATACAAATGAGTGATACACAGTGATACTGCTCACCACCTGATGACCAAGGATGAGCCCATTCCTGGCTAACAATCCCAGAGCTGGGACAGTCCCGAAACCATACTCCCGGAATGGAGATAAGAGCCCAAGCATCCCAGACCAAGAGCTGACTGAGTGAGGGAGAAGGTCGTGGGAGAAGGAACACCTCGAGAGAGCCAGCCTGGAAAGAGAGCTGACCCAGAGGCAAAAGGGATGAGCTGGGGGCCCTCACCTATATACTGGGCATGATGTGTATGTTATGGAATAGACTATTGGCCACTTTGGGTCTCAATCCTGAACCCAAGATCAAATCCTGGGCTAGTAACTGGGGCTGTGCTCCCTCCCAGCTTCTGCCTGTGGACAGCAGAGAAGCTGAAAGACCTTGAACTGTCCTGGCAACAACTATAAACATCGCTGTTATCAGCTTTCTTCTGAGCACAAATCCAAAACACAGCCTCTTGCTAGCTATTATGAAGAAAGTTAACGCTGTCTTGGCTTAACCCAGGACAAACATTTGTTGATTTGAGCTTCCACATGCTTCTTTGTCTCCATAAGCACCAAGTACCTCACCTTCAAGTTTTTAGCGCTACTGATCAGTAGTTATGCTCTCCTAACAACACGTCAGAAAAGACTCAGAGTGGAGAACACAGTTAATTTTCATTTATTATTTTGTACCCTTCTAACAGAGATTTCAGGCAAGGAAACAACCTCATAGATCATAAACCTCAAGCAGTATTACAGGAGAAAGATTAAAAAAACAGACAATAAGTCTTTTCCACCATACTGCACGATTTCCTTCCTGTTACTCTTTCTGTCACTAGTAAAATGTCTGTGAGTCTTGAAGCATCATCTTGAATGATACAGATGTGTATGAGTTACCTGCTTGCACCATTGGTAGCTTGTAACATTGCACAATGGTAACTTGTACCATTATCCATACTAGCACCACTATCCCATTTGTTGGAAGCTGTGTGAAATTTTCTCACCCCACCCTGATTTTTTATCTTAATCTCAGCCTGTATGAAAATAGAGAACAGTGTAATCTCTAACATGCCCAGGAAATGGTTACCCAACTGCAGTTTGCAGCGAGTTTTCTCAGCTAGTGCTATTCTAAGAAGGAATAAATAGTTGTTAATGAATTGAGGCATCTTGATGTGCCCTAGACCCTAGGCCAGCCCTTGCTGCAGGCATTCCATATCTGTGAGATGATCAGTTGCTCAGCGGGATGAAATAAAGGCATGAAATACCACTTTCTGCAGGGAAGCAGTTAACCTCTGGTCTACAAGGACGGTTTAAGCAGATGTGTTCTGCATGGTAAAGAAGAGCAAGGGGGATTAACATGAAAGGTTATTCCTAGAGTCAGCTTGCTGTGATGAAAGCAGTTGCAAATCTCTGTCCTGGTTTGTATCTGCAGGCATGGTGCTGTACTATATCCCTATCCTGATCATTTTGGGCATGAACAGACCAAACAGTGTTCTGTGTTGGAGTCTCAATTCTTCCCACATATTAAAAAGATTTTCTTCTTGGCAGGCACATGAAGACAGCAATCATCTGCCTCAATACTGAACACAGGTATTGTTATCTGTATGTCACTCTGTCAAGGTGTCTTACCCTGAAGGGATTTCTTTTCTCTTTTCACCTATGCTCATTTACAGATTTCCCACTGACCCAGGTGACAGGCTTTGGCCTTCTGAGCCACTTTCTGCTCTATCACCTTCTGCCTCTCTTCTGAGATCAGAGATCAGGCTTCCTTCACATTTCTTGCGATACAGTACACTTTACATGAGCTTCTGGATTCTCCGTGGTTGGGCACACACCACACATTGCTGCTGCAACAGGTCTGGCTGTCATCAACCCAGAAAAATGCATAAGCTAGACTTATAGACTGAATAAACAGTCACTCATTTCTTGGCCATATTTTTGAGAGGCTTACGAAAAAGGAATCTTCTGTGGATATTTCTGCATAATGCTCCATTTCTGCATCATGCTCTGTACTATGTATCTCACTATCAGAAGGATTTCCTCACTTTGGCAATAAAGATGGAAAAGCCAACTTCTCTTTGTTCTGTACCTCTATGGAAAAAAATACTTTTAATTGTGCTGATAAACATTTGATATTATCTAGAAATTCTGGATTGAATAATGTACAGTTAAAATTACCAGAGCTGCAAAAATGCCTGCGTTAGACCTTCACAGCTGAACCTCTGCAACACTGTCCATATAACTTATCCCAAACAGGATCTGAAAAACCCAAGCAGATTGTACTTTGAAATACAGCAATATAACCAGGTATTTGAGCCAGCAACTAAATCTGCAAGGACGTTAATGGGAGATCTGTCTCAACAATCTGCCCTAGGGTCAGGGTCTGAGAACAGAGTTTTGACCTTATATACCAAGTGTTCTTCCTCTGGCAGTCTTGAATTTTGCTGGGTCCCAGTTTAAATGTAAAAAAGCCATCTTCTTTTCCATTTGATTGTTACATTGACAGATTGTTCATGTAACCATGGCATTATGTTGCTCAGTGCTGACAAAAATTGTCTATTTCTGCAAAGTGAACTGTTAAAATTTTGTAACTACACTTTGATTACCATGTTAGTGTAGTATTGAGTGCACTGAAATCTCTACATGTCTTTAGTAGGTTTTTTTGTTAACTTGGTTGACACAGACTTGGAATGATTACTTAAAAGACTTCTAGTTCATACATTTTACAAGATGAGAAATTATAGCAAAGGTATTCAGGTAGCATATTCTTTGCTCTGCTTGCTTGGTAGAGTCTTGTGCATAAGTAAAAAACATAGATTTAAAAATTACAGTTCAATATTTGTATTTCAGAGGCGCGTAGACATCCTTTCCAGGTTCTACTGTCCGCATGTTTTGTGCTTTGTCGCCCTACAGAAAACTGCAAAGGTGCAAGAGCCAGTCTCACACTAAAATCCTGACCAATGTTCATACTCCCACAAGAGGGCAGTAGGCAAGCACGGTACAGGAAAATCCGTTCACGCTGGATTTTAATTAATTTCAACTTTATCGTTCAATTCTGCTTATTAATCATTGGGAAAATTGTACAAATTGTCAGAGTAATTTAATACATAATATAAAATTAATCCCACTTTACAGCCACTATGCTGAGAAATTATTTTTTATCTGATTTGTACTCATAGTTACATCACGCTGAAGTTTAGGCCTTCTGGTATCTTTCACTTGTGTCCTGAGATGTGAAGTGCTTTGCTATCATAGTAATAAATAAATATTCTGGAATGCAGTCCCAGCATGGGAAATTCATGTAGGTGAAATGAAAAGCTTTCTGATCAAAAGAAGACAAAAGATTGATTGTCTAGTTGGAAATCAGCCTGGTAATTTCCCATGTGGTACTCTTCCCTGCCTGAAGCTCTACACACACTGCTGTAGTTCCTCCTGATCCATCTCCCAAAGCAGCCAGAACCAGTGACCCCCTTTCCGCTGCTCCAGCCCTAAATATCAGGGAACAGCAACATATGCACTGGTGGAGTGACACTGCTTTGTGAGTGTTCTCAGCGTGAGTTGCTCGATCTTGCCCTCTGTCCACCCAGCCAGCATGAAACTTCTACAGCTGTGAGACTTTTGCACAAAGAAAATGTTTTCTCAACAAAAGTGGTATCTAGAGCTGCCTTTCCCACATGGACACTCCAAGAAAAAAAATAAGGCCTTTGTGAAGGGGTTTCACTTCCATTGTCTTTTTGGCTGTCATTTGAACCTACAAGAGGCAATCTTCATAATAAAATGCCTCGGGATTTCTCATCAGCATGTGCCTCATTTTCAAAAAAATTGCACATTTTGGATTTTTTGTGCTGGGAGAAAAGTTTGATTTTAAAAAGTTGCATGGTTTTGTATGCTTATCGTTCCAAAACAGCTGTGAACTGTGTCTTGTTGAATGCCATCTGTTCACAAACAAGCCTGTGTTTTCCTCTGTCTAGAAGTGAGCTCTTTCAGCAATGTTTAATCAATCAGCACTGACCTTTCTTCTCAAATGCCACAAATCCAATTCCAATAAATGTTTAACTACTGATTTCTAAAGGCAAAGGTTGACAACATGTAGAACTTACTTTTAATCTAACACTGATTTTATAGTTACCACGCAGCATGGTTGCTGTAGGGCTGCATAAGTGTTTTAGGTTAACAATTTTCATCTGTATTCCAAATGTCTTTTGACACTTCTGTTATCTCCTTTTTCATTTTGCTTCTGACATTGTTCTGCATTGTCCAAAGACACATGAAAATAATGACAAAGAGAAAAAAAAATAAATCCAAGGTATAACACTGGCTAGGCTAATGACCTTTTCTCTTAACAAATGCATGTTTGAGAACTGATCAGAGTAATCTCAGGATATCTCAGGACCTATACTGCAATCTCTGCCTAGTACAGATAAACTTAGCCAGTTGTCCCAACAGGGAACTCACTGCAGGCTGCAGAGTCTGCCTGAAAAGTTGGGTGAGTGTCAAGCAATGTACAGCACTCAGCTTTAGGTTCTCACAACTTGTCTACCCTCAACCACTAAATCTTAATTATTTAATGTCAAGTCAACTTGAATCCCAGAAACAATCACTGTATGCACATATTCTAAGGACAGAGGTGTAGAAATGGGTTAATCTATAGTATATTGAGTTACCTTGACTGCAGAAGATTATGAACATGCTATGTCTGCTAAAAATAATTACACTACTTTCCCACAGTGGAAAATGGACATCTGGATGGACCAGTGCAAAAACCAGCATCCTTTCAAATGATTGCTATTTCAGTTCACAGCTTGTTTGTTTCTACCTGACTTCCTCAGTAGGAACGGAAGAGCAAAACTCCTGTCCCACTCACCTCACCAACTCCAAAAGGGCATGAGTTTCAGCTCAGAGAGTATGCACAGCCCTGTGAGTACATTGCAAGAGCTTAATTTTCTTTAGGCATGGATACCAAAACCTCAGATTGCGACCATTTTAAACTGATCTTGGCTATTTGACACTGAAGAACAGCTCTTCCTGCAGGTTATTTATGTGTTTGTTAGGGTCTTCACAATTAAGGTGCTTGTCCCAAATTAGCAGCTCTGGGATTTGTTACTGTAAATTGTATATTCCCAGGCTGTTCTAGCCTACTTGCTTCTACCCAATTTATGTCCACTCATCCAAAATTTTATGCGATCTTTCCTATTAATTTCTCTCAACTATTCAGACTGAAGTAGGCACTACAAGTGGTTGTAAAGCATTGTTTATCCTTATAGAAAAAGCTAATTTCAATGTTTTGTAAATTTTCCAAAATCCACCTACTGCTGCAAGAACATTTTTATGATGCTGGGCTGGTAGCCACTTGACAAAGACTGAAATACACTATTCCAAAGAGCATTACAGCTACTTATATCTAACATCTTCAGGACTGTCTGGGCATGGCTAAATTAGGCCAAAGTTGTGTGCACTTGCAGGAGAGGACATTTATGCATACCTTTGATATGCAAAGATGCATATGTATAGATATGCAATGTGCTTTGCATGAAGAAGGAACATATATATGCAAAGAGGTGCACATTTGAAGAGATTTTTGGCCTGCATTTGATACCACTTGGAACCATTTCAGTCTGCATTTCAATTTTAGGATTTGAGACCCTGCTTATCCAATTCATGGATGTATTCTTCTGAAAAGTAATCAAAATTTCTTGTATTTATCTCCTTAGATAATGCAAACATAAAATGATGGGCAGAACAACAAATCTACACTGTATAGAGAAGGTTATCCATATCCACATTTGTATTTGTCAAATTATCATGTGAAAGGGTGTGTCTACAGTCAGGTGTTGGGTGAGCTTGGTTTCACTTGCTAGTGCCCAGATTTTTCTGTTCAAACATTATCAGCAAAACACATTGCTTGTTTTCCCTGCACAATCAGGAAGGCTGCAGTCAAAAGCAGTGAGATTCAGGAGAGTCTACGTTGCTAGGTGTGTTTTGCAGCTATATTTTTGTGAAGTGCATTAATTTCTAACTTTTGGAGTGCAACTTGGCTTACATCTTTCTATTGAACAGGTTTGGAGAGTTTGTTTTAAAAATCTCATTGGGTCCAGCTGCCAGGAGCTGTTTCCTTGCAGCTTTTTTACAATGTTGGATATGTTGGTGCACATGGGGTTAGCATGATCTCTTCTTAACAGAAGAAGTTAATACTTGACAGAATCGGTTACTAAATGTGAGTGTTTTCCTGTACCACTGGGTCAGCATAAGAGCGTTCCTGTGGCGGGACATACAGCCTTACCCTGTAGATTGTGTGCATTTCACCATAACCCACATGCCACGCGTGGAGTTTTGCAATCAGGCAGTGAAACAAACCGGATTTCTGAATTTGGGGGCGTGAATGTTAGGAGGACCGGGGGGCGGTGGAGTGGGGACTCTGTCCTCATCCTCATCCCCATCCCGGCCGGCGGGAGGAGGGGAAGC
>NW_010119880.1:0-11176 GCF_000699245.1 Pterocles gutturalis | reverse complement strand
AATATATATTTTTATATTTTTTTAAAAACTTTATAGGTAGCATTAAAACTTCTTTGATTGGAAAAATGGAACTTGCTTAGTGATGCATTTCAACATTTTTCACCACTCAAAATGTACAAAGATCTGCCCTCTGTTTTAAAAACTGATATCCAGTCTTTCCTCCTTTATTTATTGTTTTGTCAACAATAAAAACAAATATTAACCAGATTTAAAAGGTGACTGAGAATATTTTAGCAAAGCACACTACTGATTCAGTTATCTGGAACAACTGGCGAGCCCAGCAGAAAACCAAACTTACCTAACTTTAAACTGACATCAACAAGGTTGTGCAAAAAGCACTGTTTCCAGTCTCAAGTACTCACATACCATTAATCCTCCCACCACCTGCAAACCACATGCTCTGATTTAAACTTAGCAGAAGAAAATTACTTCTAAACTCCGGGCACTCCTTACACACCTTTCATTTGTGAACATACCTATTTTCAAGCTTTTCCCCACATCCATGAGGGAGAGTAACTCACTTTTTCTTAAATGGAAGCTGAGGATATCTAAAATTCATAGAGCCCTGGGAGTTGGGATCTATAAAAAAATGCCAGGTATTGCAAGATTTAAGATAAAACTATACCGGTCACACTCAGCTGCCCTCTAACGCTGCCTAGTTAAATTTTCCACGTCACAGCACTCAAAATTATAGAACTACACATGCTGGAGTCAGGCAAAATTCCCCACAGTGAAATGAAACACATCCTGCAGTGGTGGCTGGGGACACCTCCATGGCTTGTGCCTGCTGCTCCTCTAGCTTTCATCCAAAGCACCCTCAGCAGGCAGACAGCTGGGTGGCTCGCAGCCTCCTGTGCTTGGCCTGCCTCTGCTCTGCACACAGGAATACCAGCACACATTTACAACGAAAAGAGGAAAAACCCTAAGAATTGGGTTGCTGTCTTTTAACTGTGGGCAGTAGATATAAAAATTTGGGGATTACCATGAGCTTAAGCAGTTATTTTCGTAATGGAGTGACTGCATGCTTTCAGCTGCCTCTGCAACATTCATTAACTTGTTTATGTCAAGTGCAGGAAAAAAAACTTGTTTGAAATTCAAACAAGTCTCTAAAAGAAAATCAAGATAAGTCCTCCAAGCATTGCATCATAACAAGTTTCTGCATTTTGAGATTCATATAAAAGGCCTTTTTTCAGGGTTTGTTTGTTGATTTTTTTAAATGACATTGATCTTTATCTGCCAGAGGCCAAAGAACAAAAACTTGATTACTGTTTTAATACCAATTCTTTATACAGACAAGAGCTGTAGTAACCTTAACATACAGTGTCAAAGGATAACAACCACACTTGGATATGCTTTTCTAGCCTTCTTCTGCCAAGTAATTTCATATAAATTTCAACTCCAGACCCTCATTCATGTAGCAGTAACAAAGTAAAGGGGCATTTCAAATGAACTGTCTGTCCTGGTTGAATTGTCCCGGTGAACTGTACAAAACTGATTAGATAAGAAGATTACCCGAATACCACAATTCATGGTATATCACCTCAGTTGTTGCAAAAGCATTGGCCAGCACATACACTTAGCAAGTGTGGTGGGTTGACCCCGGCTGGATGCCAGGTACCCACCAAAGCTGCTCTATCACTCCCCTCTTCAGGTGGACAGAGGAGAGAAAATATATCAAAAGGCTCGTGGGTCAAGACAAGGACAGGGAGGGATCACTCACCAATTACTGTCACAGGCAAAACAGACCCAACCTGGGGAAATTAGTTTAACTTATCACCAATCAAATCACAGTAGGATAATGAGAAATAGAACCAAATCTTAAAAACACCTTCCCCCCACCACTCCCTTCTTCCCAGGTTCAACTGTACTCCCAATTTCTCTACCTCCTCCCCCCAAGTGGTGCAGGAAGACAGGGAATAGGGATTGTGGTCAGTCCATCACACCTTGTCTCTGCCACTCCTTCCTCCTCAGGAGGGGGACGCCTCATGGTCTTACCCCACTCCAGCGTGGGGTCCCTCCCATGGCAGACCACTCCCCAATGAACTTCTCCAACATGAGTCCTTCCCACGGGCTACAGTTCTACACAAACTGCTCCAGTGTGGAACCCTTCCATGGGGTGCAGTCCTTCAGGAACAGACTGCTCCAGTGTGGGTCCCCCACAGGGTCACAAGTCCTGTCAGCAAACCTGCTCCAGCTTAGGCTTCCCACAGGGTGACAGCCTCCTCTGGGCATCCACCTGCTCAGGTGTGAGGTCCTCCCTGGGCTGCAGGTGGAGATCTGCTCCACTGTTACCTCCCTGGGCTGCAGGGGCACAGCTGCACCACCAGGGTCTGTACCACAGGCTGCAGGGGAATCTCTGCTCCAGTGCCTGGACAGCCTCCTCCCCCTCCTTCTTCACTCACCTTGGTGTCTGCAGAGTTGTTTCTCTCACATATTCTCACTCCTCTCTCCTGCTGCTGTTCCCCAGAAGTTTGGGGTTTTTTTTCCCTCTTTAATATGTTATCACAGAGGCACTACCACCATTGCTGATGGGCTCAGCCTTGGTCAGTGGTGGGTCCGTCTTGGAGCCAGCTGGCATCGGCTTTATCAGACATGGGGGAAGTTTCTAGCAGCTTCACATAGAAGCCACCCCTGTAACCCCTCTGCTACCAAAACCTTGCCACGCAAACCCAATACAGCAAGTCAGACATGCATTGCAAACAATAGTCCAGGACCACATCAGTGAGGACTGTTGTGCTTTTACACAAAGAATTGCATGAGGTACCACAGATAGTCTTAAAACTGCTATTTCTTTCTGAGGAACCGACTTTGTAATTCAGATATTCTCTGGGAGAAGGTAGTATTTATTATGCATTTTCCTAAACAACACCAAAAACCCTGGGGAAAAAAATACCAAATATTCAATTGTTTGAGACCATACTAGCCTCAGCACAGACCTCCACCATTTCAAATACCAAAGTAGAAAGCTGCAGTGACAGGCTGCTCTCTTCTATATGGAATAATTTGAATAGAAAAGGCATTTTGCCAGTAGCTTTCATAACTATTTTCTGTCAGCAGGGGACTGAAGATCTCTCAGCAACTGTCCATCTTCTGTTCCTCTTCAGCCCTACTTTCTTTCTAATCTGTGCCACCTTTTAGACCACGCACATCAGTTACTGCCCCACCACACACATCTACAACTTTCCACACACCCTTGCTCTGCTGATTCCTCCAGCGCCTCACCCCTCTGTTCACCAACACTCCCCTGTACACCCATCTCCCCTCTGTCCTCTTCATCGTCCAGGGGCCAGCAAGGGAGCACTGGAAGGACAGGAGAGATGGTTGTCTTGTTTTCTTTTCTGCAATCCAGCAACCCCATGGTTGCTCATCAACCAGCAGAAGTAACAGCAAGAAAAATCCTGCTCAGGTGATGTGATGGACCTGTGAAGCCAATGAAGGCCTGTGGCACCTTTGTCAGGGGCAGCAGCTAAAGTTGCCAAACCCAAAACATTTCTGCCAGCGCAAAAGGACACCCTGAACTAGAGGCACAGAAGGCAAGCTACTGAGTAACAGGAGAGGGGGGAATAAAAGTACTCACAGACATGGTTTGCAAAATCTGCCCAACATTTATAATGACAATTCACTTAGCTTGCTAAGTCGAAAGGTAAACCTCAGCAGAAGAACCGGCACTGCAGGAGCTCTAGAAGGGGCAGCTCCTTCTCAGGCATGCTGCAGGACAGTGCAACAGTGCTCACATGGACTCAAGGCTGCCCAGTCAACACTTCAGGGTCCTCTTTTTTTTATTATTATTATTAAGCAATAAATAAGAATTACTTTAAAATCACATTTGCTCTGGACAATGCCTTGTTTCTATTCAACAGCAATCAAAAAATGCCAACAGATGAGCATAAGAGGTAGACAGAGATTCAGGCACGGAGAGACAGTTGGAAAAACAGCACTAGGGCAACAAGACTACTCCTGACACAATCTTTTGCCTACCACAGCCAAAATAGCCCCTGAAAACTTCAAGCAGTACCTGATATGAGACATGAGTAACAAGTACGTTTTAAGCCTGTGTTTTCTCTGTCTTTTGCTTTCCTTGTTTAACTCTGTTTTCACTTTTGCAATCTAAACTACTACCTTGCCACAATGTAATTTCTTGGTTTAACTTTGTTTTTACTACCTCAGTTCACTTCAAATATGAAACAGAAATTATTTTTACTTCTCCAGATATAGGGAACACAAAGCAGATGGCCAACTGAAGCCTTCCTGTACCCCCCAAGGAAAGGAAGCTGGAAATGCTGGGAACTGGGAGTCACCTCCCACACAGGAGCAGGTCAGGCAGAGATCTCTTGGCACCCAGTGCCAGTAGAGAGGAGAATCTGCTGCTGCCAGGTAAGAGGCAGGTACCAAAACAGCCCACGCGGTCGTAGGGGTCCGAATAAGATCCTTCCTCAAGTCACTGATGTTAAAACCTGGGCAAATTTCCAAAGGGGCAGAGAAGGACAAGCCCTCCACGCTGGAGGAGAAGTGGTGCTTCCCACGCTGCAGCTCAGGGAAGCTCTCAACAAACAGCTGCAAGATCCCTTTTTTTTAGAACAGGGATGCATTTTTGTTTGTCTTGTTCTCAGAAACGCCATTTTACTTCAAACTTTCCACACAAAAAGATTCATCCCCAGGCATCTACCTTGAGTCCAAAAAGTCAAGGTTTAGCATCATTACAAACAGCTGAAACCAGGACCTATGTCAAGAGTGTCTACACATCTGTGTAACAGTGGAACTACTGATTCAAGTAATTAGATGGAATCAGATTTACAAATAACAAATGAAGGTTTTAAAGAATCAGTCATAAGGGATTTTATGTTCTTAATATAATTAAATATGCATCTCTGACAGTGACATCATCTCTGATAAGAGACAAAATACAACACAGACAAGGAAAAAAGTAACATCCTGAACCACTGTTCATTTTCCTTTCCCCATTTTTTCTATAAACATCCCTAATCAAGTACATCAAAGTCACACTTGAACTTCACCGGTCTCCCTTTCATAGAAGAAGTAACAGACCTTTCAAATCAAGCAAAAAACAGACTTTTAAGTACATTAAATACACATGCAGAGGACATGGCTTTGTGCTATTGCCCAACAAACAGGCTCTCACTTCAGCCAAGCAGCAGCAGCAGCCTGCACCATTAACAACGAAGGGCAGCGGGTTTCAATCACTTCACCGTGCAGTGAAACACCTGGCTGAGCAAAGGTGCGTGTGCTTCTCCCGAGATAATGCTCCAAGCTGGGGATGTCAAAGATTGATTTGACTCTTTCTTCTGCGGCACTTTTAAAACACAGGATAACCTTGACTTCTAGTGAGTCCAAGAACCATATAAAGACTGTTTAATGAATCCCCTCATAATGTAAAAGGTAAATCAGGCTTACAGTCATGCAAGTTAAACAATCATCATCTCTCTTTCCCCTCACATCCTCTCTTTTCCCTTATATTACCCATAGCCCAGCTGAGAACCACGGAAGTTTTAACAGCCCCACCACTTGTCTCAATTTAAAACTTAAGTCCTTCTTATTTCCATTACTACCACACAGCTTACAGTCAAACTCACTTTTACATTAAATCAATTGTTAATCCCAATTTTCTCTCCACTTCTGTTTGATAATGAGCTCTTTGAACCAAGGATATTACATTTTAGCATACAGTCTCATAAATCATAATACCGTAATTAAGTCTAATCCTATGCCCTTCACACCCAAGCTGTGCTCTGTGTGCGAGTAAAACTTCTGAAACAAACAAACCCCCTCCGGGGCTCATTACTGGCTGCATTCCCGTAAGGGCGCTTTGTGGAAAGCTTTGTCTCATTGTTTATTTAAAGACAGCGCTGTTAGAATATTTGAGATGAGCATCAAAATAAGTTCCTTATAAATGGCAAAGTTGGAGCGGTGCCTAATTGCTAATGTGAGTGGATAATTACAGAGGATATGAGCTTTGATATATGTATTGAATTGCAAGGTATGCAAGATACGGAGTTGTATTTATATGTCTACAACTCTGCTTATGTGGCATTTATTGTAAGATCAATGAAGCTGTTTAATAATGCATATAGTATAGCTTATGATTAAGAAAGTTATCACAGAAAAGAAATACACCATATAGCTGAAAAGTGTCATGTAATAGGCCAAATTATGTTCCCAGGTACATTAGCATACATTCAAAGCAGCTGCAGAATTCAGACCAGTGCTTTTGCATTAGGAAGGCAACCAAGAGAACATATTTCTGAAAATGCTAATCCTGCAAAGTATTAAAAAAAATAATAATAATTAAGAAACACATAATCAAAGCTGTCAAATCTCATTGGTGCTGTCAGTCTGGAGGCTAAATAAAACATACAAGTACTTTTGCCCACAGGAAAGCTGACATTCATCTTCCCTTCCCTCTTCGAGGTATTATTTGATTCTGTATGTATTAGAATTAAATTACAAGTCATTCTAGTTATGCCACTCTCACTTTCTTCAAGCTTTTTATTCTTTCCTGACTAATTACATTTTGTCAGCTGGCACAAGAAAGAAAAATTTTCTATTAATTACAGGACGTATACTCTGTTCCTTGCTTACATTTTCAGACAGTAAAAGAGAACAGTAAAAAAAAATAAGTGCACTGACGAAAATACTATATTGGTGTGTTGTAAGCACCATCAGTCACTACTCTTTTCTCTTAGCATCATTCCTGAGGCTACCAAGATGACACATTTTAGCCTTCATTGTATTTTGATTTATGCTGTCCCATAAGCACTTTCTACTTCATCTTGTATCTTCACAAAGTATGACTGACTCAGTCTGTGTGTGAAGTCCAACTTCAATAAGACAACTAATGCACAAAAAGCCCAGTGAAGGAGCCTGAATAAAATTGTGATACTCATTTTAACCAAGAAAGTTTTGGCAAGGGCTTCAAGAAATTAAGAGTAGTTCTTCAAGAGAAATCAACAGTAAACTCAAGAAAATGAGTCCAAATACTCAGCAACACACCTTTTGCTGCTAATTAGAAATGAGTCTCAGTACCCCTCATCATCCACAGCCATATATTACCTAGCAGGCAGCTCCCACTGCATGCTCCATTAATTATGTTCCATGAGGTTTCTCGCTGCTACGGCACAGAAGTGTGTTTATGGAGGCGAGACAGGAACGCAGCTACCAATGGTGACTAACAGGCCCATTGTCAAACTTTCCAACAGCTGATGCTGGCCATTGTTGTTACTTACCTTTTTTCCACCTCTCCAAGCAAGAATACTTTTTTCCCCTCATTGAACCCAGAGGTGATTAATAGCAGCTCTAGTTCCCAGCGTGCATCACTGCCAACATTTACAGACAAAATACTGGGGAAGGTGGTCTCGGGGTTCAGACCCTGGTCTAGGACAACTTAAGATACCTGGATTCATTGCCAGGCTCTGCCACATACCTCCTGTGCGACATAAAGCCTCCGACTGTGCAGAAGCTAAAACACACTAAAAGCTCAAAAACGGGGAAAACCCCACATTATTAGCACAGTTCAATAATCCTGTACCAAATATATCTTGAAATGGCAGAAAGCTACCCATGGATGTAAATTCCTTCCCCAAACATTTCCTTTTCTGTTCTAAATTGCAAGACTATCAGTTTATACATTCAAAAGCATTCTCCTTTTTAAAAAGGAAAATGGGAAGCGGGGTGGGGCCAGGGGGGAGGGAGCTCAGAGAGCCTTGAGACTGGAAAAGCCAGATTACACCTCAGAGCAGCACCCAAACCCAGAATAAGACCAAATACAAGCTGAAAAAAGAGCAGGGGATTGCTTGGACTCTCAGTACCCTCAAGTATTCAAAGACCTGCAGTAGCCAACAGAGAATGCTGAGCCCTAAAAACTTCTCCTGTACCATTACCCAGAGGTGCCCCTCTCCACTTGGGATCCACAGTCTGGAACGTCCTCCTGGAGACAGGTGGTTACACCTCTTCTTCCAAAAACTGAGGAGATGCGCTCCCTCTTAAAATATGGATACAGGAGGAAGAATTCAGAGCAGCGCTGCCTGACTTCCCTACCCCTGCCCCCATCCCACGCCACAGCGCTCACCCCAGATGCGGAAGAGAGGTTCAGTTTCCTCTTCTGAGTAAGAGGGATCAAACATGAAAGCAGAGCCCTCACGCTCACATCCAACAGCTGGTTATAGTAAGCAAGCAAAGAAAGTTCAGAGACAAGGACAGAAGCACAGGTTTCTTCCAGCTCACAGAAGTGCCCCAACCTCTTAGGTCCCATTTACAGCAGTCATACCAGCGACTCTCCAACCCTTTCTGCAGAGGGAGGTGTGGGAAGATACTCCTGGCCTTCACTTAGCACCGCTCAGCACACTCATCTGGACACAGGACCAAGAGGCGCAGATACTCCGTCTAATAAACAAGGAGGTCAGGAGGTCCTCGCTGCACTAGAGGAAGATTTCCACACTCAGGTTCTAGCAGGTATTAATCTGACCCTACACTTGATCTGAATAGCTCAGCTGCAGCTTTCTCTCAGCTTTAGGTTTCCTGGGGAAACCGAGCACATGAAAACTTCTGCATTAGCAAGTGAGCAGAAAATATTCTAAAACACATTAAACAGTCTTTGCTTAGAAATCTCTACCTCAAAAAACTAATCTGTAGAGCTAGTTCTGCTCTTCAAGGAGTAAGGTCTGCTGATGTGACAGACCTCCCCTGCTTGGAGAGGTGCTGTGCACTCTTTTATCTTATTTGTAAAACGGCCTCATTCACGCTTTGTTTAAGAAACAATTAGCCTATGACAGTTTAAAATAAACAGGACTCTCTCCCTGCTGCGGAGTCACTAGACCTGAGCTGGATTTCAAGTTCTTGCAATTGCATGAGAATACTCGATAGACTAAATAGTGTAAATGCGGCAAGTTCATGTGCCTAGTACCTTTCAAAAGAGCACTGAGCAATACAGGGAAGAGCAGTAAAACCAGGACCCGCATCAGTCAAACAAAGCAAGGAGGCAATCATTCCCACTCCTACCCGACTTTGTCCTCTCCTACCCCACTTTGTCCTCGCCAACAAGAGGCACCTGTGGAAGATGGAGCCCCCTCTTTTCAGATGTTTGCACTGGAGAGAGGACTGGCAGTAATGCAGGAGATGCAGGAGTGTAGCAATGGTTGCACAGCAAATGTGCAGCTGGGCAAACGTCTTCCCCGAATGTACAGTTGGGGGATTTTTTGCTTCTTGTGTTGCTGCAACCTCTCCAAAGGCAGTAATTGCAATAGCTGGCACAGATAACATGACTTGGCATCACAATTTTAAATTTCAGTCCAAGCTCTTGTACCACCAGCAGAGGGGTCAGCATTCCCTTTTAGCAGACATGGAAGTTTTCCACTGGTGACTTCACATTTCCTTCGAGGCCTTCAGCTCCTCAACTCCAGCCTCCTGGCTCTGCAGCAGCCTTTGCCATGCCAGGGAGCAGGACACAAAAAAGCTGTACTGAAAAGCTAACAGAGCTACATCAGCATTCTTGAACTCCTGGCCTACCACTGAAGGAGAGATGCACACAGGAGTCCTGTCTCATCCCAGGTAGTATTCTTGAGCTGGGTTAACTGGCTCTTACTAAAAAGAGAGTCTGGAGAGTCTGTTAAGTCAATGTGTTGGCTCGAGTTCAATATTTTCTCCTGGGAGAGAACTCCCATGTGCCTTAGGCAAGCTTTCATCTTGGCTTCGCATTAGTAAAACTGAGGGTAAACGTCCTGCCCTTACTCCAAGGGATGAGGGGAGGATCAGCAGTCTGAAGACTGTGACATGGGAATGCCAACACGTATTCAAGCAACACGCAGTTGTACAAGCACCAGCCACAGCAGAAACAGTTATGACTGTAGACAAGCACGTGTTCTGAGAAATGAGGAACACTTCTCAACAGAATAAAAAGTAAAAGAAAAGTACTGCAAATTTAGCTTCCTTAGCTTTAGATAACAGAACACAGCAACGAGACGAACAAAATCAAACAACTCAACAACAAATTATGTCAACAAAAAATAAATGTTGGGGTTACAAGAATAAGAAGCAATATTCAGGGATTAACAGTTGCAGAAAGCAAACATATTCAGACAGGATTTAAAATTACAAGAGTGAGCAAAACAAAAGGAGATGTGAGACAAAATAGAGTTGTGGATAGAAAAGGCACAAAATTAACAAACAGAGGAACAAACCATGGAAAAACACTTGCCAACAGATGAAATGAGTGAACAACAAAGATAGGAAGTAATAATAAGATTAAAAAACATAAAGGACCTTGAACATCAGCTCTTTTGCAGTAAAGGTACCACACAAAGTGACTTAGACCTTCATTATTAGTATTTGAATGCTGTCCTTACTTCACCCTACAGTCCCCCACTGAAGAGGTCTCAGGACACAGGGAGCCTAATGCAACATACAGGAGCAATATCCAGGCACACATTAATTAGCAGTCGATCAGCCTTGGCAAGTTTAACTGTTATTCTTAAGGTACAGCTAACATTTAAGCAGCAAAAGACACTGAGATTTAACTGGAGTTTGATCGGCCTCGTCAATTGGATCACTACAATTCGTGCAGTGCAGGAGGTGACACTGACAAAGGGTTAAGGACATGCTTACTTTGGACATGCCACAAAGTCACTGAAACTACTGCAGCTCTCCTACGAACATCAGAGGGAACCACCGCATCCTCAGCACGCGTACTACGTGATATCAACATACTCCTAATATCGTTCACTGTGGTTTTCTGTCCTGGATTCCAAAAAGGTGATGTAAAGTGCTCAAGGTTAATAAAAACCTCAAGCAAGAAGGAGCATTTCAGTGCAGCAGCCACAGTTTTCACCCCGCAATGAGAAAGAAGAGCTTGTGGCAAAAGCATCCCCATGAAATCAAATATCTGATTATAAATATCTTCTCATTAACAACCACAGGTAAGGCAAACCCAAACTGAAGGCAAACACAAAGCAGAAACGAAGGGATGCACGTTTAACGAGCTAACGACGACGATGTTCAAGAAAGCATCTTTCTCAAAAACTCTCAGTAAAATAAACACAGACACACACAAAAAAAAAAAAAGAAAAAATAAATTATCCATAAATAACGAGTATATTAACGCATCTGGGTACAGCACAGGGTTATTTCTACAGAGCGGATCCTGGCAGACGCCGGGCATTCCGATTTG
>NW_010119879.1:34236-36278 GCF_000699245.1 Pterocles gutturalis | reverse complement strand
CATAAAAGGCTACCAGGTTGGTCAAGCACATTAAATAGCTTTTTTCTTCTACAACAGACACCTAATGGATAGTTTTAAAATGGTTGTGTAGCTATGGCCAATTATAATGGCTTATTGAGAGAATATTTGTTGCTTGTTTTTCTGTCTCTTGTTCTATTATTGTATTTTCAGCTCTTCTTTATCTCCACATTTATCACCCCCCTTTTTTTTTTTGGTCTTCAGTCTGACCTTTGTTATCTTTAGGATTGCCGATAAGTAAATTCACATCATGTTGCTGGTCCTGGTGGTTAATTAAGAGTCACAGTGCAATAAAAGTTAATTCTAAAATTAATTTGACTAGTAATTTAATCTAGTGATTTAGATGCTATTCAGAGTTCTGTAGTTATACAAGAGTGCAGGATCTCTGCGTGCTCCTGTATTATTTACATAAAAGGGGGACTGTTAAGAGAACAAAACAGGCAAGCGTTGGGAGAGTCTGAGGTCCCAGGACTCCAAGTCAGAGACCAGAAGGCATCGCAGACTTTGACAGCCTGCTGTCTGTTCAGAAAGAAACAAAAGGCACTATATATACCTTGTAGACCACTTCAGCTTGAATTCTGAGCAGGCACCTGAGCATCCTTCTTAAAGGTTGTGAAAGGGTGGCTGTATAAGGTCTGCTTAGCCCTAAACCTTGTCTCTGACAGTGGATGCCCAGGAAAATACGACTTTCAACAGGAGTGAGATACCCTTCTTCTTAGCACACTCTGGAATACTGTATATTCATAAGTATTATGGATATCTTTCTCGAGGTATTCCAAACACGCCCTCGTGCAATTCTCCTACTGCTTTTTCACTTACTCTAGTAGTAGCAGAATCACACTTTTTGCTATGCACAGACTAACTGGAGCCTGAATTGGTACAGAAAATAGGCTGGGAAATCATGATAGAGTGGCATCAGAGCATTTCACACAGCCTTATATGCATATGTTAAACTGTTAAAAATCTGTGAATTTATTTGCTCCCTACAACAGTATTCACATTGCAAAAGACAATTAAACTGCTGAGGTGTCTCAGTACTTACTGATGTTTTTACAAGTAACTGGGGACAGATCCTGATAATCTTTTGCACACTGGAGAATGTCTCCAAAAATGTCCTCGTGATTGTCAAATGTGCACTTGCGGAGGCAGCAGTTCTCTTGATGTTGAATTTCATTAGAATCTGGGCCTCGGGATGAAATTTTTTATATGCTGACAGACTTCAGCAGTGCACAGTAGGATGAAGGCCTTACAGAGCCATGCAGCGTAGTTTGTGAATTCTACCCTTTATGCAGTAGCGAAATGTTCTGATAACTCAGAGTCTGCGTTAAGTTACCAAGGTAAAATCCATCGATAATCCTGTCCTGCGCTTTTGTTTGTCCAATGTTACGTTTGAAATGAGGAATCTAAAATCAGCCTCATTTTTAGCTGGAGTTGGTTTTTCCACAGTTCAAACTCACAAACTACATTATTTTTAAACTGTTGCCTACTACATACCAATGAGGAAAATCTGGGTATCGTGTCTTAAACTGCTATGCAAATGATGCTATTTGTAAGTATTAACATAATTTAGTGCTTACAGTCATATTCTCATTCCTAATAATTCTACCAGAATGGAGAGTCTTTTCACTGTACTCTTAGCCTGCAGGATAGTCTTTCATCAAGAAGCTGAATTTTTTAATAACCTGCCAGCATACGTTTTGTACGTGGCAGCCTATGCCGATGACACAATGTCTTCATTATCAAAAGAAGCAGGTCTGTAATAGGACATTAAAGCATGCCTGTGCTCATAAACTAATGCTTTGATGTTTAAATGTGTATCATTACAATGGTATTCCTTAACAAAGGATGATTTTAATCCTCTGCTCTCCATGGTAATACTCAGTGGAGACTGCAATTCATTATATATAAAAAAGGTCTCCCGTTCTACAAAAGAGGGCTAAACTCAGAAGGCAGGAAAATTTGAACACACATATTCAAGCAAGATGTTCAAAATGGCAGCAAGCTTCACACTTTGCCAAAGCCTG
>NW_010119879.1:28666-34205 GCF_000699245.1 Pterocles gutturalis | reverse complement strand
ATGGCAGCGTTCCTGGTGACTCTAGGAAATGAGATCAAATACATTATTCTGTATATATTTTTCAACTTCCAACAAATGTTTATGTTTAAGGGTTTCTAACGGGTTGATTCCTGGCTGCATCAAAGCTCAGTGTAAATGCGGTATAAAAGGGAAACCACGGAAAGCCAGTTATTACCACGTCCTTTATCCAGAGTCACTTTGCCATTAAAGAATTAAAAAGGCACAGGAACACTCAGACTAACACTGGGTGATGCCACTTCATACCAGCAAAGAACTAGACTTGTTGAATCACGTCTTCTGCCCCAGCGGCTCAGATGGTGGGAGCAGGATGCGGATATATTCCGTTAGCTTTAGGTCCCACAGAGCTCAGAGGCCAACGCCTCCACTGGGGTGGCCCTCCAGTGCTCCACTTCATACTGCTTGGCTTGCACAGCGTGAGCGATCTTCAGCAGATCAGCGAAACCAGCCCTTCAGCTTTATATAATAAGCTCTGTTTTATAATGTGGAATTGTTTTGTAGTTGTCAAACGGAACAGAACTGTAATCAGCACAATTTGAAATTTTAATATACAATATAATTCAATCAAACAAAAATTTCAAAACAGTTTTGATTGAATTAAAAAAATCGAAAGAGCTATAATGAGTAGTTTATGTAAATTAAACAGTTCTTTCTGGATACATTCCTTCTGGCTTTAAAACCATTACATTAGGAATGAATTTGGCAGAATATACAGAAATATCAAATGCTTATTGAAATTAACACATTTAAATACCAATGAATATTTAAACTACAAATAGTTCTCTGAATGCCAGAGCTAATGAAGTCTAGTTTCATATGGATTTTTCTGCAATTGAAATGTATTATCTTACAGCCTCTCTCGATCACGTGGATTCTTAGGAATGTACTAGCGCAGGGGTTCATGCTATACTGTTTCCCTCGGTTAAGTATTTATAGGATCTCTCTCCTTACCTAAACACCCGCCATAATGAAACATGCAGGAGTCTAATGATCTCAGACTTCAAGTGTTCTGTCTTAAACAGCTGAAAATAGCTAACAGGTTTAAAAGTTGTTAGCAAGGAAAAATGTACAGAAAAAGCAATCCTTAGAAAACAACATTAGTAAGTAATCAGTTTGTATGTGGTTTGAAATTGATTAGTATTGGTCAGCTGTCTTAGTCCAATGTTTTGTTCAATAATTCCAAGTTTCTATGTAGGTGTAAGGGTCTACCACCTACGTACTTTCATTTATATATGTCCTCACTTTGGATAAAACCACTGTGCAAAATTTGCATATTATTGCCTATGAAAGAAGTGTTATGACACTCAACTTATTCCACAGTTGGATGCCAGGCATTCATTTATGTTTTGGAATATTTAACTGCTTTATTTGAATTACTGTTATCCATTTCTTTGTACAAGCTAGTCTGCACTCTGTAATATCAACTCTTACCAAAGTCTTAAAATGAAAGCTCAGAGAAAAGATTTACTGGGAGGAAAAACCCCAGTGGATGATTAAGAAGTCCAGCCAACAAGACACCCCGCTCCTTCCTTACTTACGTGTGCCCACTTCTTTCTCCAGATCTCAGGGCTGTACCTCTGACGTTCCTTTTGAACCCAGGGGTAGCATTTCAAATGCGAGATCACGTCACAATAGGCAGTGCCATTTCCTCCACGTTCATCGTTCACTTTAAACAGCCAACGCCACACTTCCATATGGTCAACAATCAGCTGGCTGAGAACATGAATCAGCTGTGGAGCAAGCAATGACACAAAGATACGCTGCATTATGACCATATCAAATTGTTCCTTGATTTAGACTTCCTGTTTGCAAATATTTGGACTTGAAATGTATTTTCTAACTATGGTTTCTGTTTCTTAGAACCGCTTGTGTTGTTACAGCTATCTCAGATACTTAGCAAGAGCAACCTTGCACAATTTTTGATGAAGAATCTATGGCCTTCATCCCGTACTTGCGTCTGCTTGGGCATCCTACCAAACAGCAGCAGAACGCCTTTGGCGGTCAACAGAGCCGTATTCTGCAGAGAGGAATTTGCCTGTCCAGGCTTTTTTGTCTGATCAAGATTTTAGATTTTGGCTAATCAGTACAGCTCAATAAACATTTGTGAAAGGGAATAACATGGGATGTTCTACAGTATTTGCAAAATCAGAGAAACAACTGTGCCAGACCCTAACACCAGCCAAAACATCTGTGAAATTTTCCTACTGGAGAGTACATTATGTGGTTATAAATGTATGAAGGAGTTACCAGGCAGGCTTTATAAAAATGCTAATTATTTATTTGTGTATGTACACAGATTTAAATGGCTTTAAAATGCCTTTTGCCCAGCTGGCGTAGGATGCAATTAGCTTCTTACAAACTGCAAATGCCTTTAAACCTGGTAAAAGTATTATCAGATCTTGTTGCATTGGCTAGAGCCTTCTACAGTTTTACATAGTAATTTTGGGGGCTTTATTTTTTTTAATGTTGACCTCGAATACAATTACAAGTGCGTTCCAGATGCTATTATTTGTGGCTTTTGAGAATTGCAGAAACGTGTTTTTCTTGATGATTCCCTTGCAGTAATGAAAAAGATCAATAATACTGTAAGGACTGTACCAATCATAAAGAATTATGTGCTCTCTTTAAGTGCAAATTGAATTGTGCTTAAACATAGCGTCACCTTGCTTTGATTATTTAACCTGAAATGTCTATATTTCATACAGGCAAACAACAGAATTTCCATAACACTGTAGTATGAATCAAAAGCATTAGATTCACATAAATTACTTAAAATAAATCAGTTGTTTTTGAGATCATTGATCATATTTATTTTATCTGCTATAGAAGTTGCAATGTATTTGTGTAGCTTAGATTGTTTTCAGTGTTAAAGGTGATTAAGAAAAAGCCTCTCTAAGAACTACAAATACCTACAAACCATGGCACTGATTATTTTCCTGTGTAAGATGTAGCACCACCATAAAAATATTTTTTAAAAAATCAGTATGGATCATACTGAGACATAGCATTGCAAATTGTAAAATCAGCTTATAGAATCGAATACTGAGGCACTGAATAAAAAATAAACGGACGTAAACTGAACACAGTACAGAAAAGTCTTGTGCCTTCTAATTTTAGTTTAGTAATATTTTGTGCTTTTCTTACTGGTCATGCTAACAAGAGAGGTGAATTTAGCAACGATAAGCCAGAGTCAAGGTAAAACTCCAGTTGCAGATATGCTCAGCAAACCTCAATTTGAATAGGCTGACTTCCTAAGTGGAAGAAATTTTTCCTTCATCAAATACTTAGTTTCCCAGAAATCCCTGTTCTATTTTCAGTCACTGGGAAAACTCTACTAATCTCACTGAGGCCATGACTTCATCCACGGAGCAGCACCACAGAGTGTTTGAAATAACTGGACCAAACACCCTTATATATTCTCCAGAAGGACCATGAAGAATTCCAGAACAATTGTATTACTTTCTGCCTAGGATCCAAATTGCATTTAATTGGTCAGATAGGGCCCAAAAGAACACAACCTCAGACACGATTTAATCAAACCCGCTTAGAGTCTAATCAATACAGTCAGTGCAAGTGTACAAAGTTCGCATCCTACCAAGTGAAAACAGGCACCTGCATGCTGACGCATCCCAGACCACATCCTGCTTACCTGGTCATTGTTGTAGATGTCAGACTCTCCAGGAGGGGTTGGCACACAAGCACTGGCAAAAATTCGTTTACTTCCAGACTTGGTACTATAGAGATGAGCCACTTCTGGCACAGAGCCTAACACAGGCACGTTTAGCATGTCAGCCACTGCTAAATCATCTTTGTGGGGAACCCCTCCGATAATGTAGGCATCTCTGCCCTGGATAAGAATTTTTATTCTTTTGATTGTCTTGGGACTGTACTTCAGCTGAGTGGCTAGGCACATGTGATGCTTCTGTATAAAGATAACATTATTCTTGTTAAAAGGTGTTCTTCTCTATTCCATGAACCTAATTTATAATGTTGCACACAATAAATACATTATTAATAGCAGGCTGGGTTATGACCTATCCTGTAGCTTAGCAGTTTAAATTGATAAAAGCTGTTGGGGTGAGGCTCCATAATCGTGCACATCTTTAGTGTGCTGGAAATGGGCTCACTGGGAATAGAACTAATTACTACACATCTGTATTTATTTGATCCACGCGGAATTATCCTTCTGTCAGCCAGCAGAGAGGCTGGTGGCCTTTGGATAATAGTGATTCATCTCAGCAACACTTCTGGCATGGTTTAACGCTAAAGCTCCTAAAAATCAATACAAAAATGAAGAAAAACCCCTATAGCAGAGAATGTATTTCACCATACAGTTCAGCAGTATTTTAAGCGATTCTCTGAGAATAAAACACTTTGATTTAGCAAAGATTTCACTGACCACATTAAATTCCTGGGGAGATACATTTCCATTACACAGTAGTTCTGATAGCTACTGTAAATGCAACTGCAGAGTACTCAGAGGGAGGGTAGTATTTTTTTGTTGTTTAAAATACCAGGGTTTCACCTTTTTGGAAGGAATTTTTCATTTCTTCTAAAAATGATGATCTATTGCTGAACAAGCTGCTTACGACAAATGTTCTAACTTCTACATTTAAACTAAGAATATCAGTTGAAACCTCAAAAATATTTTCTACAACATATCCTATGCATGGCCTGCAGGTAACCCCATTATCCTTCCAAAGATACAGAGGTGCACTGAGGTTGAGACAGGGAGGGAAGGACATCATGCAGAAATAGTACAAGAGACATCCACTGCAACAAATTGCCATAAACAAATTATAATTGTAACAAGAAGAAAATGCTTTTCACATTGAGATTTCATCTAATTTAGGCCCTACGCAGGAAAGTATTCCTTTTCAGGATAGCACAAACACTGGGATTTCCAGGATTGGAGAACCCAGAATATTTTCCTTCAAAGTTCTGGATGCTCCTTCACAGGGACTGCAGTATAAACCCTGATTCCCCTACTGGGATGGGAACAACGGTGGAAAAGGAGATATTGGAGTCCCTGAAAGTGGACAGAAGGAATCCCCTTTTGTCAGTTCCTCGGTGCTTTCTCATACCAAACACACTGCTCCACAAAGCGCCCAAATCTCTCTGTAAAGGAGTCAGACATACTGCAAGGAAAGTGAGGATATCAGTCAGAGATATGAGATACTCTTCAAAGTGTTAGCAGGAAAAAGGGAGCCACAGAAGTACAAGGGCAAAAAGAACATAAAACAAGTTTCCTGGAGAGTTTTTCCATCACTTTAAAAACGGAGACTCTTAACATTCCGATTCATTTGTTTCCTTTCTCTTGAGCACTGGTATAAAAGCAGGGAGATGGCCCATTCTGTTGGTCTCATGGCAGAGTTCTGCCACATAGAGAACAGGATCAATTTCCAGCCCCGGTCACTTGCTCCCTGGGGCCACGAGTGGTGATGTAGGGACAAGATTTGCTTTGTGTCTCTCAATAATGGATTTTACAGTTAATTAAGGAGTGCAGGAAACAGGCTGTAAA
>NW_010119879.1:20000-28635 GCF_000699245.1 Pterocles gutturalis | reverse complement strand
CTTGCTTTGAGAGTGGTACAGCTGCCATGATATATAGGAGTGTGAGCAAAAGCAGGTAGAAGCAGGAGAATTGAGGAATCCTCAGGATTCCAGTATGACTGCACAGAATACTCGTTAGTAGGTTAACTGCAAGGCTAGCTCCTGGTTCTCAAGCCTGTTGGTATTGTTTTGTTTTTAAACTTCTCAAGATCAGTGAAGCTGACCTTGGCATCAGCCTCACTATGATGAGCAAAGCTACCACTACGCTGTTTTGATACGCTGCTAGCTGAGAATCAGGATGGTGTAATCCTTTGTCAGCAGCGTTTCACATTGCACCTGGATGCACCGAGTCCCAAGAGGTCATTCTAATAGCCAGCAACCGCTTATATGGACAACAGGATACAGACAACAAGATATGGACACCCTTTTCTCACAGTCTCTCTCTGCCTCCTCTCTGCAGACACCAACAAGCCCAGGTCTGCCTGCGTCTGGGTGTATTTTCCACAGATTCTCCTTCCATCCAGTTCCATCAAAACAGCTAGGAAACTCCCTACATCAGAGCATGGAACTTCTCCCAGGAAATCATAGCTGCATAGTCAATTTTCAGAAAGCTGTTTGTTCTTCTTTCCTTTCTGGAAAAGAAAGGGGTTTTTTTGAATAGTTCAAGAGTAATTGGAAGAGGGAAAGCTATACACAAGAGATGCACACTTGAGAACAACCTGCTTTTACATTAAAATTACTTCAGCTATTTCACCATGACCAAAATCACCCATGAAAGATGTTCTCCATTCTTGGACAGCCTGTCCATGTTTAGCAGCACATCTTTTATCCAGTTTTAGGTGATACTTTTAGCATGATTTATGTAGAAAGCTTCTTGAAGCTTCCAATATTTGGTAGTTAGTATTGGAAAAATAACTCAGTATCCAGAGAAAAAACAAAGTGTCAAAGTGCAATTTACAAGGAAGAAAAAAAAAACCCACAAACCACTAAACATATCGCTGGTATTTGTCAAGGATTTAGCATCAAAATAATTTTACTTTACAAGCTGAGGGCCCAGCACAGGCAGCTGTGATTCTTGCAGGTTTGCAGCATTCAGATAAAAGGACAATACTAAAGAACAGCCAGGTCCTACAAACACCAATATCATCTCGATGCTTTTTTCCAACTTCAGGAAAACAGAACATTTTCATATCTCCAAAATTCATTTTAACTACGGCAAAACTATCAGCCAGCTCTGACTCAGGGATCCCTCCCTATACAGAAAAAGAGCTAAGCACTTTTTGCACGTAGGTGTTTTCAGACTATTTCAGCAGAAATGGATTCATACCTAAACACAAGTGTTTCCCCGAACAGCACGCTACTGTAGAACTACATTTGAAAACCAACACCTTTACGAAATATAAAAAGCTTCTTTACCTTCTGAAGCCATCAGTTTCAATCAGTATAAGGTGTAACAAATACTTGTTTAACAAAGAGGGTTATTAATTATATAAAAAGGAGGAGCAGGGCTTTAAGCACAGACCCTAGAGATACAAATGTACCACAAAGTTTAAAAAAAATCAAATCTCAGCTGAGACACTGTGGACTTAATATTTCCAATATAAAATTATTCTCCAACTGGAAAGAGTCTTCACTGCACCGCAGTATTTTCAGAAACACTCTGTGTTGTGTAAGTTAATTAAGGTCTCTTTCTAGATCATGTTTTAGCACATGTATTTAAAACTGACTTGATAGGTTGGGAACCAATATTTCTCCATTACCTAACCCTAGCAGTTTTAAGTTCTGTTCTTTAAGAAGTTCTGCACTGGATTTAATTGCAAGAAACATTACATACACATGAATGATCGAATGCTGCGCTACCCAGAGATAAAGTTTGAGTAATAAGAATGGTTTATTGCTACAATTTGCTTAGAGAGATAAATCTATCAAGTTCCCAGTCCCAAGCACGTAGTAAGAAGAGATAGTGGTCTGCAAATAGCCAATATACGACTATCTCAACTAAGTCTATAAAGCTAAACCGGGATATTTATTTCTCATGCTCTAACTAGTAGTCTAATCAGTAAAGCCTTTAAACTTGCAATAATATTTCACTGATGGGTACCAGAGCGTTACAAGTTATAAAATTTCCAATTTAATTTTACTGCATCCCTCAAGCTGTAGTAATTAGAAGACAAACTCACAGGGAAGCTGTTTATAGCTTCAGGGGTGAGAATTCTGAACCTGTCCTGCAGGTCACCCATGTCCTCAGGGTTCCCAGATCTAACAGCTGCCTGCAGACCCAGGAGTTTATTGTAATACTGCAGTAACTCCTCACTCAGATGAAGGGGGCAGATGTAGATGACGTCCACGTTGGCATCTAAAACAAAGGGGCACAGTGTTCATTACTGGAAGAAAGGTAGACTCCATTCAGAACAGCAATCTGATAATTCCTCATCATTTGTTAACAAACAGCTTCTCCCTTAAAGAGCACTGGAAATAAAAATGAGATCTGCAATTCCCAAATCTTTGTGGTTTAATTGCTTTTTCTCTGCTTCAGCATTTCTCTGAAGACAGGTCAGCAACCCAAAGAAATAGCTAGTTTTCGGGATTCAATCTGCAGAACATATTTGGGGCAGAATTTTGAAAGTGTTGCGGGGGATTTATATGCGCAATTCACATTAACATCGATGAGAACTGCGCACTGCTTTAAAAATATATCCCATTAACTTCAGTAAATTATAAAACTGAGCTATTAAGCTTAGAAAGCTGATGAAATTGCAATTTCATACGCTGGCTGGATTTTGCGTGGCTTGTTCCTATTCTTGGCCTGTCCCCATAAAAGCTCACGGTAGGATACCATTAATAACTATTGCTGAGCATGTGAGTGTGCAGATTAGCTAGTTAAATACCACAGGGTGAAAATCTGTTTTTCTGCATGTAAAACAACTTGGGCTGAAAGACAGTGTATACACAAACACTTCAGAGGTGAGAAAGCGAGAGTCTTTAATATATGCTGTTTTGGAGAATTTTAACGGCTCTGCTCTTCAAAAATATTAATAGATGAGCTAATGAATTAATGGGCCTTGCAGCATCAAAAAGCACGGCTAGATTTTGATCCAAGTCCTGCTGCAATCAGTAGGAAGTCTGTCATTGTCTTTCCTGGGCACAGGAACAAGAGCCCCGCAAGTGCCAGGGACAACTGCTACTCCATATGAATGGATCAGAAGCAAAGCAAGTATTGGAGTAAAGGAAACCCTGAGGCTGAGGTTATAAAGGAATAAGATATCTCACTCTTTCGCTTTGGTTTGCTACAGACAGACAGCCCACACGAAAAATAGAAGGCCAGAATCTCAGCTGAAGCATTTTAGTAGTACAGCATCCAACAATCAGCCCTGGGTCTGAAGCCCCAACAGAGTCTTTATATACTTATAGTTCATTACCATACAAGTTTTAAAAATAATTAAAAGAGCAGTTCATTAGAACTGTTAGTCAATACTCCATTGCTTTTAGGCTTTTACTCAGACTTGCAAAATGAGCCTGAAAATTTACCAGCTAGGGTACAAAAAGATTACTCGCCAAAGTCAGCTGTAATACTGAATGGACTGCGCTGTCAAAAATAGACAAGCTCAAGTGAATTTGTTGAATAAAATGCTGCAACACATTTTCCTACTCCTAGCACTGCCCTATAAAGAGATATACAAGTCTGCTTTGGACACAGTGAGGCTCCAGAGACAGATTAGCTAATAGCAGGTCACAACAAGCAAGGAAATCCTCTGGTATTCTAAAGAAAAAGAAAACCAATATGGTAAATATCAACCTTCTTCTTCCAGGCACAGGTAAAGCTTCTGATCTAGTTAATAAATTAGTTAATAATTAACTACTTTGTATCTTACTCATGGTCTATTTTACAGAAGAACTGTTTTTCGTGTTCACAGATTTTAAAGTGATAAAGAATGCCTGCATAATGCACTGACTTTGTCCCTTTAAGTTTCTATCATTTTAGAGACAAAAAAAAAATCCATGTTTAAAAATGAAAAAAATAAAATTGTACAGTGGAAAAACAATATTAGCGCTGAGATAATATATAAGGCAATTACATTATTATTTTAGGCAACTGTAAATTTCTGGATCTAATATTTTTGTTACCAACTTACTAAATGGCATTTATAAAATAATAATGATACTAAAATATACATGAATCATGTAAAGTATGTCATTCCAGGGAGCCAATGAAGTTGGTCATTGACAAATAATATTCCTCACTGCTTTGCTTAAAAGCAGACTGTCATTCTAGGGTAAAACTTTTTAATGTGTGCCTTTTGCCTTGTTTGCCAATTAGAAAAAAAAAAAAAAAGGTTTAAATAAGGGCTTGCTCTTTTCTAGCACATCTTTCTCTCCGTATGAGCCTGAATGAACACTAGCAGAATTAGTTACCTAATTTCGTAGAACACTAAACACCTTTGATGGTTTGTGGTGCTCAGCATGCCACAGGATGGGGCTGCTTTACCTTATCACGGAGTCAGAAACAATCAGCATGTTCTTATTAATAACACGGACAGGAGCAAATGCCATAGCAGAGAAATTACTTCAGAGTTTACATGTTCTCTATATTTAACATTAATACAAAAAGACGGTCCTCATTGGTCATTCTCTATTACTCACAATTACGGGCAAAAAAAAAAATAAATCAAAAAATGGTCAGGCAGCAGCTCAGAACATACCTAGTATGTCACACAGCCTTCCCATCTGCATGTTCTGTTGGAGAGCAAGATCAGGAATATGCTTACGGATGCACTGGGAATATCCTGGAAAACAAGTAAAGCCTTTTGCAAACTGTGTTCAGAAAACCCCTGGTACATATTTGAAAGAAATCAGACCTCTGGACTACAAAAAGCTGTAATAAAAGTATTTCAAATCCCAAACATGGTACAGCACTAATTACATCATCTTTATGAATTTACTTTTATTAGTGAACTGATGTAACATATGTTTTTGTGTCCTGAGACTTTAAATACAGACCTAAACACTACAGACCTAAACACTACAGACCTATAGAGCTTTATAATTTAAACATGCAGAATGAGTATTTTGTTTGAGTCTTCTCTGTTGCTGGATTATTTTTTTTTTAAACACTGAAAAAAATGACACCGTCATTAAGCAGGAATCCTGGTACATTTTGTCCTTCACACAGATAAAAGGCAACAAAATCACTTCATTAAGGAGTGTCTCAGTGATACCCCATCACTTTGTTGATGAATGAGTGGCAGCCTGTCTGAGCGAGGATTATTTATTTGGAGGTCAGACTTACAACTGATTGCATACTCGCATTCAAAAAGTCTTCAGTAAATGACATGACCACTGTAACTATCATCTCTAATCCTGTAATTTTTAAATTCAGTTAATTCTGAGTTAATCAGTGTGTATACACAAACACACACAGCCACACAATGTGAGTTGCTAGTTGCAATAGCTGTGATTAAATCAATAGCCTAATAGTCAGCATTTGGCATAACATCCTGACTGATCCAGTAACAAGATCCTTACGACATTTCCAGATATCTGCACATGACCAACCGTCTGAAATTTATGAAAAGCTTAGTTTGACTAAAATCTGCTCAGTATTTCAGTGCTTTCATTTTGGATGACAGTAATAGTGGACTGTCCAGGCAAATTACAAGGACAATTATTATAAGTAATCAGCATTTCTAGGTGCTGTGGCAACGACACTTTGCACACGGGAGAGCAGAACTAACAAAACACAGAGATAGGGAATCACCAGTTTCATTTTCAGTAATTTCTTCTAAAGCTTACATATTGTAGTTCTCATCACGCACGTGCAGAACGACATCAACGTAAAAGATGCTGGGTTTTTTTGCCACTCTAATATGAAGTTACAGTAGTTTGAAAAAGCTTGCTCTGATTACTTAAACTTACTCTCAAGTCTTCATTTTGTTCTCTCAGGTGGGGACCAATTTTAAGCCACTAACAGTGCTGCCTAACAATATCAAAACATCTAAATTTCAAACAAAGAAAGTAGCTGATTTCCCTGCACTAAACTGGTTTGAAAACATATCTGTTTTTCAGAACTAAATCTGGGCAGAAAAGCAACATGCAAATATCACTTGGAAAACCAGTAATTATTTGAAAGGAATAATAGTGTAGCAATCAAACAAAAGTTAAAACTTGCATGTTGCTGTGGTTCTGCAGATACACTATAGTGTTATACCAACTATCACATGTACCACATTTTCTTAGGTATGGTAATAAAACATTAATTCACAATATATTAGCTTGCATTGACATGACCCCATTAGATGTAATGAGAGGAATATCCACTCCTTGTGAACCATTCCCCTTTCAATGGACATTATGAACCACATTAATGATACATTTTGAACACACTGTACTTACATGGCTGGCCATCTGACAACGCTTATTAAAGGCTGAGGCTTAATATCCCTTTCCTTGCAGTTTAAACGCAATTCAACCCAAATTAATTACATATACTGTGATCATAAGTCTACATGTTCCAGTACAACTGTACCCTGTGACACCTTTTCTGTTTTGTTACGTAGGGCTGGTTTATATATCACTAACATTTTGCGCTACAGCAGCTGGTCTCAAATGCATGAAATATTTCAGGTAAATTTGCATTTTCCAGAAGGGAAAGCTCCTATTTTGATTCAAAGAACCGCTACTTAGTTGATCTATACCTTCAATGTGGGTAAGTTAAACTCCAAATAGTGTCCGAAAGGAATGGTGTTGACAAAAGTTGGTGGCCCAGCACTTGAGGATGTGGCTGTTTGTTTGCACAAGGCATCAGTGCATCACAGCACCCCGCTGGTGGAGCTGGTCCCTGCGAGGGTCGACCTTGCCAAGCCAGAACTAAGGATTTTGATTCAGTGGCTCTGAAAGGACACTGAGTGCCTTCCTCCTTCACGTAAGTTTTACGGTACTGTACACGCAATGACTGCAGTGGAATGCTCCCAGTTCACACAGAGGGGATCGTAGGGAGAGTTACAGAAGTCCTAAAATAAGGGGAGTATGGATTGATGGTAAAGGGCCTGCTGTCACCTCCCCTTTCAACCTCAGCCATGACCTGATGTCCTTTAACTGCCATTTCTTGAAAAATTCTGCTCATCTCAAAGTGTCTTCTCTCAACAAAGACCCCACAACACACTTCAAACTTGCCTTTGAAAAAAGCAGTAGCAGTGCAGAGTGGGGGGGACATGACATGACAGTGTAGGTAACCACAGGGCGATGTCTGAAGGAGGAGGAGGAAAATGTGCTATCTAGGATTCAGCCACGTGCTTACCAGTGCTTGGGACAGGTCTAATAAATAATACCCAGCTTTTCTCTCTATATTTGGCACACCTACTGTTCAACTGAAAGTGCTTTTAAAAAGGGTTAATGTATCACACAAGAGGAAGCTTTGATAAATATACAGTAGGTTATTTATGGTGACAAATTTTATTTATTGTAAGTGTAACTATTCAGGTAGAAAGATTGATCAATCATTTAAAAATAGCTGAATGAAAAAAAAGAAACAGTATATGAATGCCAAATATTGCAGAAGTGTATTTATCCATTAGAGTGTGGGAGTAAATCTGATTAGAAAGTTCCAATTCATTTTTCCTTCCACTAGCTGACAAAAGGGCTAAACAATCTGCAAACAATGTAATCTACTTTCTTTTTTTAGCTATAGCAGAAATACAAAGGTTTTGTTTTGGTGAAATAAATGGAAACATTTGTTCCTCACAGCAGTATAATTTAAGCCCTGCACTATCCCTTTTCCTGGATTATTTCCAGAAACTTGACATGAATCTGAAACTGTTGTGAAAATGAAGACCGCTGAGAAATTCACAGTTATGACTATCTCCGTTTACTGGAATTCCACTTGCATGGGGAAAAAAAAAAAAAACAAAACAGACTCTGATTTGCCCTAAATGCTGAAGTCAAACAAATGCAAGTAGAGAATTTTAGGCTCTATTTTGGATTTACAAAACTGAACAGAGAAACCACTAACAGTGTCAAACTTCTGTGTCTTGGTGTTTATCTGCTCTCTGTTCCAGCTCCTGTAATTTAGACACATTTTTATGATTACCCAGACTTGGGCCTTAAAAAAAAAATTCCTTCTGGAATCAGCTCTCATTTTGCATATTTAGTCCTCTTCAACTGAAATAAATGTTACTTGTTTCAATTGTCCAGCTTCCTACAATTCTACTCAGACAGACTTCTTAATTGTAACATTCCATAAAGCTAAAGAAAAGAAGGCAGAATATTTCAGGGTATTTATCATCTGTTTTTCAAAACAAATATTACAAGACATGGCAGATCAAAAGCATAATTGGAAAAGGTCTGAGAACAAACTACACAATGTTAGTAGCTGGAAGTGTTCTGGTAATGGGCCCAAAATCTTACAAATGGTTTTTAAAATGGCAAATGTGTAGAAGCAGAATAATTAAATATTTAAAATTATTTCTATTCTTACATTTTAAAGGTTTTTAGTGTACAGATGTTATGTTTTCATCTTTCCACATTTTAAATACAAGCTGTTCTTAAAATTATATAAAACCAAATTTGGCCAATTTCTTAAGTCATTTTATGCTGCTGTTTCTCAAAACCAGTTCAGTCTTAACATTTCAAAAAAACCTCACCATGTATGTACATTACATTT
>NW_010119879.1:0-17500 GCF_000699245.1 Pterocles gutturalis | reverse complement strand
GCTGCCGCCTGAAATGGACGTAGGCTTTTCTGGCCCGATAACATCGCCATGTTGCTTGGATCTTCGTAGCAGCCATTTCGGTACCCCCTTGGCCTTTGTATCTTTGGCCAGGTCGATTTAAGATCTTTTCCACAGTTGAATGATTCTTTATCACTGACAGAATGTCACTTTTGGTAGGATTCTCATCCAGCTCAAAGTCTGATGCAACTTCCGCCAACTTTTTACAGTTTATTGTAGCCAATGGTACAGCATAGTCCTTTAAAAGCTTTTCTGTATGTTCCAAAAGAAAGACAATGTTCCCCCAAGATAAATAATAATGTTGCTTGAACGCCAGAAAGCCTGGAGCTCTCTGGTCTATTGTGCCATTGTAAACAGTAAAGTTGCAATCAAAGCACGGATCCTGCAAGGACTGACATGGAGACATTTGTGGGGGCTGTGGGAAGAGAAGAGCCACAGATGAGGATTAATTGCCATTGATCATAAATGAGTGGTGCAGACACACGACTCTATTACTATTTATGACTTCACTGTGGCAATTTATGCATCTGAAATACACTCGTACTGGTTTATACATCGTAACCACAAAGTCTAGCCCAGCTTTACCATAAAACCTATTGCCACACAAAGACCTCAGAGGTCACACAAGATGATAAACGTTTTTATGGAAATAAATTAATTGCACAGAGGAACTGTGCTTGATTTACCCAATATAAAAATTTAAGCTCAACAGTGATTCACTGGATTACAATCAGAAAGGAACGGCAATATTATTCTGCTGAGACTGCCTCCACCTATCCCAGGAGAATGGGTCACACCTTGCCATACAAATGCAAACAGAGTAAAATTTGGAATAGAAATGTTCCTGCCTCTTAACAGAACTCCATATTTACCCACAACTGTAGCCAGCAACTCATTAGCTCTGATTTTAAATCTAAGTGCACTATTTTCAAACTATTTTTAGGCAATTATTTTCATTTGCTTTAGTAACTCGTTGATCTCAATTTCTCAAGTTTGCTTTATGTATTTCTATATTTCCTCTTTCATTTTCAGATCTCAATGGCACAAAAGTCAAAAAGCCTGGAAAGATCAAGCAAAACTCCAGACAGTTTGTTATGGAACAAAATAATTAGCCATAAAAAGAAAGAAATTTCCCTTTTGCATGGGGATCAAGAACAATCAGCAAGCACTAAGCCGTCAAGGTCAAACTCCCCTATAGTCGTCTGTAAATATAAAGAGAAACACTACATTTGCTTAACTGCAGTGAGGGAGATTTAGATGAGACACTAAAAAACTCTCTTATAACAGTAAAGATAGTTAGTTAAGCATTGGAACAGATGGCCTAGGGAGACTGTGGAGTTGCTATCACCGAAAGTTTTCAGAACAGGTTAGAAAAACATCTGTCTGCAATAGTACAGGTACAAGTAATTCTGCCTGGAGGTCTAGATAACCTCCTAACATCCTCTCTGAATTTATTTTCTAAGATTCTGTGAAAAAGTAGACAAATTGAGGTAGAAGACTTGAGAAAGTAGGAATTAGCAACATACAAAGTATTTCCTACTTGCTTCAATATTTACTATTTATTGGCTTTGGTTCAGACCCTCCTGGACCAATTCAGTGATTTACAGTCACTTCCTAAACCATCTCTAGTGAAGACTATTGAAAATATGAATAAAAACCTCATCAGCCTCATTGTCTAAATACCTGTGTCCGAGAGGGAATCTGCAGCTCATATTCCAACTGTTGACCGGGATATGTCCATGCCGGCTTTGATTTCCTTGCTGAAATCACGGAGCTGTTGGATGGACGTGGTGCAATGTCACCTTTACTAGAGGAACATGTGCCATAAATTGCTTCCTTTGAGTTTGGGAAGGTGATGGTGTCTGTATTCTCAGGGTCCATCCTACTACTAATCTCTCCTGTACCAAAGAAAAAAATTGATTGCAGGTTTCATTGTTAGAAGAAGTGCAACAATGGCACCAAATTGATACTCTACCACCTACCATTAGGTACTGGCATGCTCCAGTTTGTTCTCATGTCCAAGTGGGTTGCAATTTTCAGTTTTAATCTATGAAGTTTGTAATATGCCCGCCAACAGTATACCCAGGATAACAATGTCAAAATATTAGCACTTATACTCCAGGTTATTTTGTACACAATTTTAGTTTTCAACCACCTCTTTTCATTAGGAGAACATTTCAAATTTATGGGATTGTTACCGAGATCACTGCTCATTTTACTTACGTTCCTTTCCATCCTGATGTCACATGCCACAAGCAGCTGTAACAACAGGTTTGAGTACACTTTGTGACAGATCAGAATTCTATTGCCCAGACTATAATAACTTACTAGGAGTCATTCATTTAATCACATTGGCAAAACAGATGTTTCATCAGCTGTTGTAAGTCACGTAAGTCATGACTTAGGGTAACACTGGCTTTACACCAACACCAACAGTCAGATCTTCAGATTCAGGTGCTTAGAATTTGAAACATGCAGGTAGGAACCTACCAGGATTTCAGAAATGAAGCACCAAATCCTCACAGGGATTATAAAATCTGATTCCCATGCAGTTGCATGACACAGGATGCTCAAGTACACCTTTATGCACTTAGTATTCTTAAGAATTTGAGTGAGTGCTCATTAGACAGCTGTTCCCTTGTTAGGTTACAAAAGGGCCGGAAAGTGAAGTTGGAGATGCAATTGATGGCTGTTCTCAATCCTTTGCACTCACCTACAGCTGACTTCTTGTGCTGCCTGGGAAATTCATGGAAAGGTGCTGCTTTGGATGCAACAGGACATGCCTGGAGAGTTGTCTTTGCTGCTGGAGGGATAAGCCTTTGTTCAGTTAGGCTGAGAATACCTACAAGAAGATGACATTACTGAACAATTCATGTACATTCCAACTATGAAAGAAAAAGAATTAGCAACAATGAAGAAAGAATTAAACAAAGGCAGACTCAAGCTCTTCCAATTCCAAATTAAAACTAGAAAAGCAGCAGTTTTCTTTTATTGAAAGATTTTTCTCTCTCAATATTTACCTTCAAGGAAGGTGAACTTTGCCTATAAAAATTGACAAATACATGAAACATATTGTAATGGTGCTGATTCTCAGAAGGAATTATGTGCTTGTAAGATGGCAATTTAATATGCAGAATAGATGAGAATTAACTCTTGTAAACCACAATGTAATCAGGTAATCATGAATACAGACTGATTGCTCAAATAGTCCAAGTATAGATCTAGTTAAGATTGAATGATTAATAATCAGACATTAATCATGACCATTTATTTTGGTCAAGTTATTTAGCCATACAAGAACCCTCCATCACACACAATTCTTCTTTCCAGTAGCAACTGAACTCCATGAATTCCAAGGTAACTGACTCAGGGAGCGTGATGCTCTACGTAACACGGGCTATGTCCTCAATTAGCTACCACACAGAGTAAGTAGTCTGAAGTTGATCTTGCAACATTTGAGATCACAGTTCTTACAAGTTTGGAGGTGCCAGAAAATTTGATTACTAGATACCTGCTGCAATCAGCAAACACCACTGCTTATGTATCATACCATTGATTGGCAACAGTACCCAGGTGGGCTTCTGTAACTCACCTTTCGTTACATCATCTTCTAACAGGGGTAAGGGAGAATCCATGTGGAAGGAAGCAGGCAAACCCCAAAGGCTGCTAACTGTATGACCTTTCACTATCTTCTGGCTACACATCTAGGAAGAGACAGAATCGTCTTCTAACAAAGAGAAGTCTGGGATTTCCAAAGACACACTTTTCTATTCCCACAATAATAAATAATAAATATAATTTCTTCTATGAACAGTTTCATTAAGATTTAATAACGTGGCAGTACAAGCACTGCTTTTACTACTTATAAACATGCTACAGTATTGTCTACTGTCATTACTTCAGTAATTTAAAATAAATTTAATTAAATCAAATCTATGTCTTGTGACTTCTGCTATGCAAAAATCAGTGTACTAGTTAATAAAGGAATTACATAGACGTTTGCTCAATTTTAATGAGTTTAGTGTAAACCTAATATTTCTTGACAGAACAGTCTTCAAATATATAAAATGCATACACAGGCAAGGTAACAGAAAGAAAAGGAAGTACCTTCAAATATGTAAATACATTTTCACTGGAAAGAATACCAATCAAATTAAAATACGTAAAACTACTCACAAATCAGGGAAAAGTATCACAGACTTGTGAAGTTTCAGGGTGCCCCAAGGACAGCAGGGAATGGCACAGCCTGATAATGTGATGTAGAAACATGTGCCATCCTGGCTGTGCTAATGTGGGGATTAAAGCTCCCTTACCTCCCCAATTAACCTGCACTTGCCTGAAAAAACAGAACCTGCTGGTTCTAAGTGTCAGGAATTCAAGCAGCGATACACATCACTTTGGGACAGTGGTACCATGTGTCTTATTGTTGTGCTTATTATCGTAAAGCATTGCACAGGGAAAATAATATATTGCCACCTTATACTTTGGTATTTTAAATACCAAAAACTCTGTTATTATCTAACATTTTTCTCTGTCTTTGATATCCTAAGTACCTTCAGCTTCTTTCTGACTAGAAATACAGATACGATTCCATTTGCAATGTGGGTTGAACTGGACTCCTAAAGAAACAGAGAGCTAGATATTCAGTGGGTTTAAAGCATTACAGCACATGGAAGTACTTCAAGGCAAGTAGCATCATTGAGATCTCTCACTGGACAACAGCAAACCACCACCGGCAGAAGATTAAATTGTTTTCTCTTCCCTGGCTGATGTAATCTGGGGCAGACTGAGAAAAGGAAGCAGACAGGTTTATATGCAACAGGGCACATCTCGCTCACTGTTTGGAGTGGACATCAAGATTCCACACTCTCATCTTTAGTCAGCAAATAGCTGTGAAACCCACTAAAAAAAACCATCCCATGCTTTTGTGGGTGACAATCTGTTACCAAGTTACTCCATTAGTCTAATGGTTAGAAATTCTTACACTGGATAGAAATGTTTGAGCCCTACTGCTGAGCTATATGGAAGACAACATAATGCTGTGTGCTGGAAATTTTTTTTATTTGCTTTTTAAAAAATTATTTCATTATGAATGATGAACTACCTTAAATAATATTAAATACAGAAAAATCAGAAAGCTAGGAAACATTGACAGATTTGCAAAATGAGAATAATAGTACTTATCTCTTTTATAGAGCACATCGGGACTTCCTGGTTTAAAATCCTAGATTTTAATGAATGATTATTATGTTTATGTACAACTTTTACTACAACAGGATCCAGGCCACAACTGGGACCTCTGAGCACTATTGGGTCATAATTAGAGAATAACATCAACCATCAACTTTATAGAAAGGGATAGGCAATTCTAATAGGGAAATGAGATAACAAAATAAACTATTTTTTTCCTCCCAATTTTTATAATACCACTGTCCACAAGAGACATTAAAGAGACAGAAAATATGTATGCTTTATCATCATAGAGAATCTTTCAGAGAAATCACAGGCACTCATTTCAGTTATGGCCATTATGAAGCACTATGCTTTAAGGGATGTAGATACATGAATCTTCATGTCCTTGTGTTCCAAGAAAATAGCAATAAGCATATAACAAAGATTAACTTTATACCAGCTGGCATATAAGTGGCTTGATACTGAGAAAAGGGAACAATAAACCACACTTTTCTACTCACTGTCAGTCCCAGCAGTTTGTTGAGGAAACAACAAAAATATACAAAATGAAAGAAATTTAATTAAACAGTGACTCCTGTTTCAGGCTATTGCTATCAGTAGAGCAGCACTGATTTTATTATTGGTCAGTTTTATCCTAGTTTAAATCCGAGGAGTTTTATTATGATAAATAGCACTATGAAACAAATGTGTTTCATTTGTGTTCATAGAGATATAATAAGCTACAAAGAAAAGCAATTCAGGTAGAGTGTATGAGTTCAAAAGCAGCCTAGAGGTTTTCTGGATTTTTTTTTTAACTAGAGAGTGATATTTAATTCTTCTTTGCTGTATCCTTTAATTTCTATAAAGTCCGTGGCAGATGTCGCATTAAAATAAGGACAGATGCAGCTGTAATGTAATTTAAGCTCTTATTCTGCACAGTGCTGCTATGATTCACTTCATTACATAGTACAGGCAAAATAGTGGAACTATGGAGCTGACCCAAAACAGTCAGCTATGACAATTCCACCCAACCTGTACACCCTTCTATGTTCTTCCAGCAGCCTATTTGCTGCATTAGCTGCCCTCTTGAAGACTTCAGTAATATATCAAAGCAAAATCTGACAAAATGCTTTCATCCTTCAGTTATTTCCACTAAAATTAAGCCAACTCAATTACAACAATAAGACCTTACAAATAATTAAAATAATATTAACTACTGCAAGTCAAAGGTTTACTTTTAGCACCGTTATCATAGAATCATAGAATGGTTTGAGTTGGAATATAGTTTTATTACCATTATTCAGCAATTTAACTTTAAAATACATTTAAAAGATTGCATCTTTGTAAAAGGTTTCCAATAGACTTCCATCTGCTTATGTCAGCGCAATTTAAAACCTTTACTCACACCTGCAGCTTTTATGGCGTAAGCACAAAACCTAGTGAATTTAATATCACGTATTCCAGAACTGGCAGTTTTGTTTGTAGCGTAAACAGACCCAAAACACCATGGAATTGCAGGATCACACCCTGTACATACCTCGCCTGCCTCTGTGCTGGCAGAACCCAAGCAACCATTGCTGCTATGAGGTGATTGGAACCTCAGACATTTTCCTGCAGGAATAACGTCTTCAAATGAAGTTTGTTATGAAGATTATGATTCAGCAAGTGTGCTTGACTGAGGTCAGCACACAGCCTGCTTCATCATGGGTACTTTTAAAGTACAGTTTTATAGGGCTGGAAGGGAGCACTTAATTTGCAGTGCAGACTAAGGCTTACTTGCCTTAAAATATGCTTGGAGTGTGCTGAAAAACTATTTTTTCATTTCAAGTGCTTCTGAGTGTAATTAACCTGGGACATGAGAAAAACAATTCTATTACCCTTTCTAAAGTGTTTTTCTCCTGTGGAAAAACCTCTCCCATTTGATTTTTTTTTTCTTTTTGCTTCATTTTAAATAGGGCATTTGTTGTAACACCACAGGGATTTTCTGATTAGTTCTCCATTTGTTTTCTTTTTACCTAGACAGCAATATTTAACTTGAACAACTTATTTTAAAATATGTTTATAAACATATTTTTCCTCCAGTAAAAGAATAGAGACTAGTATGAAATACAGAGAAAAGATTAGTACTATCATGCATCAAAACTACAGTTTATCAACCAGGAAGACTAGATAGATGAGATTTGTTAAGTAAATATCAGAAAACCACAGAGCTTGATAGTACTGGTAGAAAAGGTATGTAACAGAGACATCTATCATGATTCTCTTCTCCAAATTGCCATCTACCTTCATATTTTTTATTAAGAAGTTCTTACCAAGATTTGATGTACACAGTTGATAATCCCTATAAAAGGAAGGAGGAAGCATTGCAAAATACAATCAGTGGAACTAAGGTCAGTTTTCAACATGCCCAGGAAACTGGCAGGTCAGAGCTTGCAGAAGGCAAGTCTAAGGAACTGGAACTCTGTTGAATGGTCTGTTCCACAGACAAAATGTACTACAGAAACAAGCTCAAACTATTCCAGTTTGGGAAGCAGGATGGGAATTTGTCCTTCTCATTCCAACTTACACAGTCCAGCATTTTATCTACTAATGAATAACACAGTTTCCCTTAGATGTAATACTAAGATATTAATACATATTATTTCCATCAGATTTTATCTACAGAAAATAAAGTCCCATTTAAATGGAAAGCCCAACATTGAACCTTCAATTTGGAGCAACTAGGCATCTTTAATAGGTCTCATACATTATTGCCACCTACTTTAAGCTCTTAAAGTAACCAGAGATGGCTCTGAACTGTCAATTTTCCATGTACTTGGAAAAATCCAGCATTGCTCCTTTGATTGCCTACTGCTGCCTCTCCCAGAAATTTACCTCTATCAAAATTCTGCCATAACAGGTGCAAGAGAGAAGAGATGGGGAACTTTAGTGAATCCCACAGCTGCTTTTCAAAAAAGGCAACAGAAGCAGCACAGAAGGAAGTAAGAAAGATAACTGCTGGCTTGAACTACAATACATTTTACTTATGGGCAAAGGGCCAGCTTACACGAGGCAGAATATGCAGGACCAACTTATTGGAATTCAGGGGTGGGCCTCCATTCCTGTCCGGAGACAGCTGTAAACCAGCAGCCCATAGCATCACAATCAGGCACTGAGTTTTGTCAAGGAATGCTGATATGTACAGAAACAGCTTCAGCAGCTTCGGCTGCACCCCTACCTCGCAAAATGACAGTCAATCTCCAATTCCAGATGACAAGAACTGGATAAAAACTTAAAACAAATGGTGACCTTTCAAAAGATTAATTTGTTTACAAACAAAATGTTCTACGTTTGTCATCTGAGATGGGGGTGACCTTCACATTCCCATTTCTAGGCTGAAAGGATGCAGACTATAGTCATCTGTTAACTCTATCTCACCAATTATTTCCTTTTTATTTTTTAGTGACAAGAAGATTTTATTAATTCACTGTGCTGGTTACTATGATTACATACCATAATACAAAAGCAACAAGCTTATTTTGAATTATTGTAATGTAACATCGATTTGTTTAAGTCTCATTCTGCTCCCACTGCCAAATTATGCTTTGACTGTAATTATAGCCATACGCAAAGTTTAAAACATAACTGGGTTTTGAGGACGAAAAGACCTGTTTTTCTTCTACAGCTTCTTCTAGTCACTTGAAATGAAAAGAATTGCCCTGCTTTGCCTCACTTTATAATTTTGGTAATGAACAGACTTTCAGTGATAAGCATTAGTGATCAGCATGATGCAAATACTGGATAAAGAGTGAATAACTGAGGATGTGATTAGAATGGTTGTGCTCAAATAAGTTAGCTTAAAAAAAAAAAACAAAAACAAACCCACAAACCACCACAACACAGTATCACTGCCATCACCATTAGAGCCACACTACATAAGATGCAACTCATAAAGGCTAGAAATCATCACCATATTAAATTCTACCTCATGAATAAATTAAAAGGTTCCTAAGTTTACAGTATAATGTACATTTATAAGAAAATAAGGACCAAAAAGTGCCAGTATAATTCTATAAAAGAACAGCAGTCCTATGAAAAAAAAAAGGTATAGTTGTGAATCTTTCCTACATTGCAGCAGTTCGTCAGAATTATTTTTGCTGCACTTCAGATTAGTGTTTGTTTTGCTAGATACTCCATAGGAAGTATACATATTTAATAATTATCTGCTCATCATTTTTCATTTGTTATCCAGATATAGGCCACAAAATAAAATGATGCCCAGTCTGCCCATGGTGTTTCAAACAGAATTACCGTCCTCATTTTAAGATAACTACAGAACATTAAAGGATGAAGCATTAGTGCTTATCAAACCCAAAAAAGTACAAAAGGGCAATAGTTAACTGTTCTTAATTTCTGTCATAAAATCCAGTGTCAGCAACTTTATAATACCAAAAGAGCAAGGAAAGAAGACCTTTTTCATGAAACAATGAGATCCTTACTAATAATTTTTCAAACTACTCAAGTGACAGGATAATTCAAAGTCCATGTGGATTTGTGCTTGACCTATCTGGTCACCTCAAACCCAGTGTGTTTTTAATCTCACCACATTTTTAAATGCTCAGCACTCCTTGAAAACTCAGATGCTGACAACTCTTGGAAAAAACCTGAATGCAGTTAAACAAGCAATTAGTTTTTAATTTATTTCAATGAGAGTCCTTCTACCACTGATTTTTATTTTTTTGGAGATAATCTTTGAACTTACGTACATATCTAGGGCACGTACACCGGTATACGTGTGTGTGCCCGTGTGTGTGCGTACAAATATTGCCCTCTAATGGCTGATTAGTAAAAACAGGGTAGGTAGCACCTAACTTAATTCTTGTAGCTACTTTAATTGATTTTTTTTCAAAACTAAAGACTATATGATTTTAGACCTGCAACTACACATCAATTTATTTTAGCTGCTATTGCTGATCTATAACTATAATTCCTCTAAGTGCTAGTATAGATCACATTTAACAAAAACACCTTAATTCACAATCCCAGCAGTGATTTTGCAAATCTAATTGCAAAATTTTACCCCCAGTAAAGCTAGAACATTTCAAAACACACATTACGTAATGGGATTGGAAAACTTCTAAAAAGCATTTACTGAAGTAAAATAGAAGTAGAAGTAGAATAAATTAGAGATAGGAAATACCTACTTGTTTTCTCAGCCCATTTCACCGTCATAAACAGTTCCTTAGCAACTGTAAATATGTATCAGAGAGCTTGACTAATTTACACTAAATGCTTGTAATTTAAGTCAACATTAAGAAGTTTTTCTGATCAGTATGTTTCAGTGAGAGTGGCAAAACACATGGCTCTCTGCAGTAGTATAATATTCCTCTCTGCGAGCGTTTTAGAGTGGTTCTAAAAAGCTATTAGCCATGATGCTTTTTTCTAATTAACTCTATATCACAGGGTTAGACAAATCACCTCCTCGTCTGGGCAACAGCTTTTAAAAATCATTTTTTATAAGTGGCAGCTTACAACTGTGCCATTCACAGATTCTGTTTATGTTGTTTAAAACCAAATACCCTAGAATGCCTCCTACAGCACTGGGCTTGCTGCATAATGCTTCTATTACATAAATTAAACTCTAGAAGAGCATCCTCGTGTGAGACCGTTGGGCATATTCTTTCATGTGGACCACAGTGCTGTGCTAAATTTGAGAACATAATTGATCTTTGGAAGGATGCTTGTGCCTATTACATTTTCTAAAAGCATATTTTGAAGAAAATGTCATCTTCACATTCATTTAAGAGGAGCAGCAGTTGCAGAACACACATTTGGAAGAATCAAATCTTAACCTTACACAACTTGAACGTTCCCAGACGAAAGAAAAGAACAGAGAAGGGTGATCTGATGGATACTAGTCAGGGTGCTCTGAGAGGAGTGTTATGGAAGTTCTCAGTCTCAGCTTTGGTAGATAATTGTTTTGTACTAAGAAAGACAGCTTGACTAGAAATAAAAGAAAGGCTGTGCTTCAGAATACCTTGTAGCTCGGCAGTGAGGGCAATTGCGATCTACAGACATGGAAAGGAAGAATCTGAACCTGTCCCTCACATTCTAAAGTGCTCCCAGCATGGAGCTAAGAAGTAGAACCTGACATTCCCTCCCAAACCTTGTCAGAGAAGTATGATGTAAACACCACCTAAATTCATGTAGTCACTCCAGGATTCTGATTGTCTTTCAGTAGCACCCCTATTTTTTCGATTTGGTGACACTGATTTGTGTCACCAAATCGAAATTGGTGCTACTGATTGCTTTTTTTAAAAAACAAACAAACAAAAAACTTAAAAAGAGCATTGAAACAAAGCACAAGCATTTTTCACTCATTCCTAACAATCCTGTTACCATTTGAAAACAGAATGTACTCTTGTCTCTTTAAGAAATAGCCAAAGAATGAACAACTGCAAGCCCATTCTTGTCAGCAAAACCCCATTCACTTCTTCCTTGATCTTTGGGTCATATCCTAAACTCCACAAGCTCTGGTTTGCTTATCTTCACTCCCTGATTTTACTGAAATTACTTACCATGCAAAGTCCCATGTACACTTATATTTTTGCTGGACTGGGGTGTTGCTACCTAAACCTGTTATGCTACAAGTTTGTTTTCCCCAATATTGTCACTCAAAATGTTTTGATTGTTACATATCAATGTCAAAAAGTAGGAAATTATGAGGTACTTTCACTTTTTTTTTTTTTTTTAATTTAGGTCTGATATGTATTAACTTTAATAGCAAAAAGTAAGGCATGTAATAAGTTACTTACAGGAGCAGATTTTTTCTTAGGTATATGTGGCAGCCTGGTCTCATGGTTCTGTTGTTTCAAAACAGCTTTATTATTGAAGTTCTCTGGGTCAAGCATAATCTTCATATCCATTTCCAGCTGATGCTGAAATAGAGAATATACATCATTTTAAGATGACTGTACTAGGACAGAAGTGTTTATAAGCAGGAATTGGCTAACGTTCATAAATTTGAAAAACGATGATAAAAAAATCACGTTATTTGACTATCTACACAGAAGTGGGCAAACAATGAAAAAGCCCCTTTTTGATTAGATGGATGACTTAGCAAGACATACAACTACAGTCCACATACATGCTTTTGTAAAATTTTTCAATTAATTTAATTACAAGCTCCGAAATTTCCAAGTTTGCACACCTCTGAGTTAAACTTTAACATGGTATTTCCTTAATGTACTGTGTTATCTGCATGGAATGGATTCAACTATTTTCCTAATAAAATTTATTATTATTTAAATCCCAATGGAGAGAAAGACTTTTAAAGTTTCTTGTTACAAGAAGTATCTAAAGCACACACCTTTTCTATAAAGCCAGAAGCAATGCCATGCATTTTTTACAAAAGTTTCTTACGTGGAAGACATTTTGGTTCATCTTAAAGCACATGCTTTAGTTTACACCTGGATCTGTATCAAGTGTAGTAATTTCTCACAATATTTTTGTCACAATAACATTGCTAACTAGCATCTGCATCCAACAGGGTTTATTTAACAACCAGTGCTGAATAAGGAAGGATCCTCAAACGGCAGGAACTAGTGTATCACCAGAGAAGTCAACAGAGCTAAGGTAATTCAGAGGAGCTGAGGGCCTGGCAGTTTATGTGCTTAATCCCTGTTACCCGGATATGGGAAAACAAAAAGCTCCCTTACATAGTAAGATCCAACTAAACATATTTATACACAAGAACTCTGCTGATACTTCTATTACGTAAACATAAAAAAAGAATTTATGATACTTCTGCTTTTTAAAAAAACAACATATGCCATCAAAAGTGTAAGACTCATTAGAGGTACATTAGAACTATTAAACAATAGTATTGCTTTGTGAAAGCACTAAAAATGGTTTAATTTCTTTATCTGCACAATATATTCTCTTCTTTGATAGTAATTACAAGCCAATGTATGAGATGCTCATTTAGATTTGGGTTTGTAAGAACAGAAGTTATTATCTAAGCCAACTACTCTTTTACCCACATGGCTGCACAGAGACAGAAAGTTCAATTTTTACCTCATCAGTGATTTTGTTGTATTTATTTTATTACTATAACACACCGCTGTAGAGAAAGGAAACTGCTTGTGCTATTAAACAAGAACTGGGGGAAAACTGAGTACCTTCTCAATTAAAATAGGAGATGATTCACAATGCAGACTCCCCACTCAGACTGACAGTGAAATGATCAATGCTGGAGTGGCAGATTCCACACAGGATAACAAGAATTGAAATGCTTAATAAAAAAAATTGATGAAAGTTACGTTGTCAGCTTAGATGGATGGCAAGTGACAAGTCTACATTTGCAGGAGCTGGAGCAGATGGCATCATGGGTCTCTTCCATCTATATTATCCAAAGTCTTAAATTTAAGCTATCTTGAACCATCTTGATGCAGAGTAAGAAAAAGATGAGAATAGCAGGGCAAACATAATGCTCAATGAGAATTATTGTGCTCAATTATTAACATGGAGTACAGTGGAAGCATACAGAACAGGTTGACATGCTCAGTACAGTTAAATGGTTCAAATCTTGTTCCATGCCAACACAAAAGTAATTTCAGAGTGGAGGGCATTTTTATCATGTAGGAATCAGAACAAATCTGATTCTCTATGTAATTCTGTTTTGCAGATGCATGTGGTGCCTAGTTTCTAATAGAGCCCAATTCCTTTATGAATGGACTACATATTAATCTTTGAAACAATATGTATTATTGGTAGCTAAACCACTTTTCATGTCTAGCTATTTATGTTATTTGCATATTCTAGAGAGCCCTAGAAACATCTTTTCATTTATATCTTTAATTCTGTTAATGATGAGAGAATATTAACTTCTACTGTGTATTCTAAATGTCCCAGAAAGTATCAACTTTTGGGAAAAAAAAACAAAACAAAACACAACAAAAAACCAACAAAATCCAAAGCTGCACAAGCATCAGTTCAGGTGTTTTCAATTAAGCATTAAAAATATATATATATATTTGAACTTATACACTTACCAGCTATGGATAGCAATGTCTTTTCAGACACTGCTATACAGAAGCTTTACAATTACTGCACGAGGAAGACACCTCCTTATGGCTCTCAAGCTTTATTAGAAGAAATCCAATTACAACGCATAGAGGGGGGAAAAAGAAAAGGGGGGGGAGGACGACAATGCTTTGCAATTCCCCCTGTGAGCTAGATTTGCAGAGTCTTCTCTGGCTGCTGCTATGACTCAGAAATACTGAATGTGTGAGTAAACAATAATTTTAAGCCTATTCTGACACCTGTGGGCAAGCTATTTCCCATATGACAAGTATTCTAGCAATGCATATGTGAAAATAGCATCTGTGCTCATTTGACTCCAACCTTGTTTTATCTTAACTACTATAAACGCAATTTATGCTCCATTTCTACTCTTGTACGGCATACTCTGGACTGCAAAGCACAAAAATATTACTACATGAATTCATAATTTCTCTCAGAACAACTATGAGTTGAAACATTGATTTTTTTTTCAAGCTTATGTACCTGGAAATACTGTCTGCAAGTGGAAAAATATTCAGTTAACTAATATTTCTTTTCAGCGGAAAGGAATTTTGAACACCACCAAAGTACATTTTAAAAAAACCCCAAACTGTTTATAGCTACAAGTAAGGAAAAGACAGGAAGGAATTGTAGGTGATAATTTCCCAGCTGGATTTCACATCTATTTAATAACAAAAGCTTTTTATGTTGGCATGCTGGGCATGTAGAACAGCTGGCAAAACAGCACTGTTTGCCATTTTCTTTATAATGGGAAATTAGAACTAGCTTGTGTGTCACTGGATATGCATTTCTAAGCAGATGCCGTAGATATCAGAAATGAAAAGACAAAGAGAAAGTCAAGGCAGGACAGAGCATGTGCTCCACTGTAAATTAAGTTCATTGGTGCACATGAAGAGTTGAAAGACCACAGATAATACAGAATTTACAGAGTAGCTGAACTCTGATAGTTATTTTTTTTCACAGTATAAGTGTATTCGTATAGAACAGGGTTGGAATACGGCCTGGAAAAAAATCAAAGGTCTCATTGCACCTTATCCGTCATTGCAAGAGTAACTAATATTTTACTACTACTTTATATTAGGACTTCTTTTACAAAGCTAATCAGCAATATAAGTGTTAGGCTGCTCATTCTGATTACACCATGTCAAGTAGCTTCGATCCCTATCTTCTGGTAATAATCTTAGAACTACAGAGAGCATTCTTAAGGTTCTCTCTCACTCAAAGCTCCCTTGGATTTAAACAGTAATAACCCAAAATTGTGACAACACGTATTTTTCAATTCAACTAATTATCTTAATTTGTTTTAAAAATATGTTTGAGGAAACCACCTTGAATGCATCAGTCAAAATTCATAGCTTAGAATAAAAAAGCAAAAATACCTGGTTTCAGAACTCTAACAATATAGTTGTGGGGGCTGAGAAATAAAGAATGGAAGGCTTGTGGATGCACTCACAATGACACTGAAGTCCTTCCTAACTTAGATTTTATTGGGACTGTGAGGCTGGGAGAAGGCTCCTCTCTCAGCCCACGCATTCTACTATGAATTTTTTAACACTTTCAGTCACAGATGGTATATTATCAAAATCTGAATCCATGTGGAGTCAGAACACAATACTATAGGATCAACAGGTAACCTACAAGACACCAGTCTACTCATTTAACATGGTCTCTAGCAGAATAAACAGTATGTTATTTCAGACCTGCGAACCTTGAGAAGCGCGTAGTGCTGATTTGCTGTATTCCTGGACAGTCATGGGCTCAACAGGTACCCGTGGTAAAATAAGCTGTTTCCGTGAAGCACCAAAATGAAGGCCCCTGATTTAGAAAGAAACAAACAGTGAGGTTTTTTAAAATTATGTTATTTTATTTATTAAACCCATTCTGCTTGCATCTGGTTGAATCTGAAAGACTATCTTTTTATTCAAATTTATCAAAAAAATCGCAGAGGTTAGCAGAAGGTTGCTGTAGCTGCTTAGAACTGCATTTACTTTGGAATTTTATTTTTACATAAACAAAATAAAACCAAGACAGCAAATGACCAAAATAACCTCATCTGAGCTGAGCCAATATTCCCATTTGCATTGCAAGATTTTGATACCACAGCTTTTCTGTCTTGCTACCTGCATTGTCTCTGCAATAAAACAGCTGCTTCACTTACCATTTAGGGAGCTCTTTTGAGTGTACTTTATTATCAGCAGAAGAAATAGTTAACACTTGTCTGTTTGTATAATTTAAATAATTTTCAGCATGTTTCTGTTAGAGGAAAAAAAACAATGTTTAGATTATTATGAAGGTTGAGGGATGTTAAATTTATTTAACTCAGTTAATTAAGCAATACAGATCTTCACCTGACTGAGAGGTTGATAGGCTTTGTGCTTCTGTTGGACTAAATCAGATTTTGGCTAATAGTTATGGGGAACAAGATCAGCTAATCCGACAGCCCCAAAAAGGAAGCCATAGTTCTGAACTGTACCGCCTGATGAACCCCATAATTTCTTAGTTAGAAAGGGATCTTGCCAGATGACAAACACATGGCCCCACGTACTGCAAGTGAACTACTGACAGAGATCACAAAAACTGAATTGTCTTCTGGATCTGCTCCATTTTACTTACTCTCAGCCCAAATTCTGGTCTTTCAATTGCTGTTTCCAGGTGACTAATATCCACAGCTTCTATGTTTCCTTTCAAGCTGGTATTTTTCTCTTTGACTTTAAGCTTATGAAGATCTTCTTGAACCTGAAAAGCAAGTTATGACAAAAATCATACCTGTAACCAAAACCCATGGGATTACATAGCAGGGTTTAATCTGAATTAAATGCTTCCTAAATACACGAAAGAAATACATACATGCAACTTCCTATACCTCTGTACTTTTATTTATAAAAGAACACAAAGCCACTGAATGTAAAGCTATTTACTGTAGAATACCTGAAAAAGAGTTCATTTTAAAACAAATCTCACAAAGCAACGGCAATAAACTTCAGGACTGAGGCCCTTTGCCAAGGAACAACCTTTCCTTACACATCTCAAACATCTCTCTCGGCACAGCTGGCTTCACTGCGCAGGAATCTCACAAGTGTTAACGAGGGGCTGAAAGGTATGAGGAGATAATGGCACTATATATTAAAAAAAAAATGTATATTTACACCATGTCAACCAAAGTTCAAGGTCGCATTACGCTAAGAATCACAATTCACAGAGCCCAAGCCCTCAGCCAAAATCCCGGCACCTCAGCCGCTCCCTCAGG
>NW_010119878.1:0-796 GCF_000699245.1 Pterocles gutturalis | reverse complement strand
CCCATTTTCAAACCAGTTCGACCCATTTTACCCCTTTTTTTGGAGCCTTTTGGGACCATTCTGACCCTTTTTCAGGCTTTTGGAAACTTTCCGAATGATTCTGAACCTTCCTGAGCCCCTTCCGACCAGTTTGAACCATCTCAACCCTCCTTGAACCGTTTTAGAGCATTTCGGAACCTTCTCAAACCCTCTCGAACCAGTTTGAACCATTTTAAACCACTTTCGAACCATTTTAGACCATTTCGAACCATTTTAACCCTTTTTTGGAGCCTTTTTGAACCATTTTGAACCTTCTTAACCCTTTCTGAGCCCCTTCAGACCCGTTTAAACCATCTCCAACTTTCTTAAACTATCGGGAACCTTCTTAAACCCTTAAAAACCATTTCAGACCATTTCGAACCATTTCAGACCATTTTTAAACCATTTCAGACCAATTTCGAACCATTTCAAACCATCTTAAACCACTTTTGAACCATTTTAGACCATTCTGAACCTTCTTAAACCCTTTTTCAACTTTTTTCGAAGCATTTTGAACCCCCTTAAACCCTTTCAGACCCTTTTGAACCATCTTAAACCTTTTTTTTTTTTTTTTTGAACCATTTTGAATTTTTTTTTTTTTTAAACTATCTCCAGCCCTTTTAGACCACTTGGAACCATCTTCAACCAGTTTGAACCTTTCTGAACTGTCTTCAACTTTTTTTTTTTTTGAACTTTCTTAAACCCCTTTGAACCATTTCAGACCCTTTTGAACCCTTTTAAACCAGTCCAAACCCCTTTAAACCCCTTTAAACCCCAT